>NW_010433893.1:24389-27719 GCF_000710305.1 Buceros rhinoceros silvestris | reverse complement strand
GCAGATGAAAGGTGTCCGAAGGCCCAGAAACCGAATGCACCAAGATGAAAGGCTCCGAATCCAGCACCCGTCTCCCTGAGTCTCCAAACGTCATAGAAAAGCAAGAGGAAAAAAAGGGGCCAGTAACCATGGGTAACCACTCTCAGATTAATCCGAGATGGGGAGGGGAAAATGCTTCTCAAGATTAATAGCTAAAGTACTTGGAGATTAGAGATTAGGAGGAGAATCCTGTTTGCTAGGATTAAGAGGGCCGAGTTCACATAAAAACCTCAACCAGTGAATTGCCTCCAGCAAAATAGTGGGGTTTATAATTATAATTATTATTTTATTCTCCTCCAATAAATGAAAAACATCAGCAGGAGGGCAGTAAAATCCATCAAAGGTTTAGAAAATAAAATCTCTGAGGAAAGGTTAAGGGAATGCAGTCAAGAAAGAAATCCGATATTAAAAACAAAAATCAGCCCATGTTATTAGTAACATGGCAGAGTATAAAGAACAAGAGATTAAAAAATATATATATATAATCAACTTCGCTTTCCAGAATCCATGCTGCGTGGTCTGTCTTTGCCCTTGCCTCAGCTGAAGCTCAGGTGGGCTGCAAGAATGGCAGAACTCACCCCTTTTGCACGTGAGGAGAAGTCCAGCTCGGACACCTCTTTTCTGCAGTGCTCAGTAAGAGCTTCATTCAGCACTGACTCTCGGCTGCTTGTCATTGATACACGATTAAGGCACCTACTGAAAGTGTACAGGAAGGAACAGAAACAGGGACTATGCTGTATCAGATGGGGCTACTAAAGAAGAGTAGAGAGATGTTAGCCCAAAACACCAAAGCAGCATTCAAAATCTGAGTTAAGCAGCTTGCCTAAGATCATTTTCGGCGATGGAGGCAGGAACACACCTGGATCCTCCAGAGCAGAGCTGTGCGAACTGGGCCCTACTTCACTTGACTACATCATTGTACAAGTAAGAATGTGTGGTCTGGAAGAGGATTTTTTTTTTTTCCCTAATTACTGACAGAACAGTATTTTAGGAGAGCTGCACAAACTAAATATTCCTATTCCTCTTCCCACTTTATTCACAAGCTGAAAGCAGTTGGGTTAGCTCAACGGCCTTGGCAGCCAGCGTATCGCCTCCCAGAAGACGAGGTCACCACGGAGAAGCACAGCCAGCACACTGACCTGTAAGCACAGGCCGTGCTACCGAGTGACATGCTGCTAGAAAACTTGCAGCTTTGCAGCCCAGTGCCACAGGCCCTCCACATAAATCAGATCCTCTCTGTAAGCCCGTGTCCAAAATGCCTCACCGTTAGACTTAGCACCAGTCTTCTTAACAATTGAGGAAGAATTGGGAAATCTGATTAGTGCAGCACATCTGGCCTTTCAGGTGCCCAAGAGCTCCAAAATTGCCATACTGGTGCACAAAAGAACTTTCTAACAGGAAAGCCCAAGAGGCCACAGGTAATAATGTCATTTCCAACAAAAGTCATACAGAGAGACAAGGGTTGTACCAGGAAGGAAAATGGAGCAGGTATTCTTAAACACAGAAGTCCTTGTTCGTTTGCAAGGGACATTTAGCTGCAATACAGACCAGCTTTACAGACTACAGCTCCCTGCTTTAAGAGAGAGAGATGCAAAAACATCCGCATACCTACCCCTCAAACCACAGGCACAGGCACAGAGAAAGACTGACTCCACATTTGCTGAGCAAGATATCAAGGAGGAAATTTTTTCTGTTGTAGGTCATTTGGAAATTTTCTTAAACTGGCTGTGCAGATATAAAACAATAATGTATAAACAAAACCCTTGTTTTGTCTGATGCCAGATGGCGTCACAGACTTCTGAGCACCACTGGCAAGGGAATCCCAAGGGACCAAAGCTCAGGAGGCTGGGGCACCATCCAGGCCAAGAAATCACAGTTTCCCATAATTTCTCTGAATGAGCCCTGGTCTTTTGAGGCTCCCAAGGCCAGTACAGCAGCAGGTGGAGATCAAGCTAATTCATGAGGAGAGGAAAGTGCAAGCCCAGCACAGGTGGACTGAATTTGTGCACATAGATAGAACTTCATTAACATACTGCAAGCCCACTCCCTCCTCCTACCTTGCCTGCAGCTGCTCCTTTCCCCCTGCTATTCCTGGAAATGAAATGACTCACCTTCCTGATGAAACCAAGTCTAGTTGACTCTGGACCCAGACCCTTTCGTGTACAGCGAAGGCCAGGAGCTGGCATTTGCTTGAACCTGTTTCCTCCTGCACTCAGGTAGGGCAGCCTATGCAGAATGAGAGCAACCCCAGTGCCTAGCACCAGCGGCATTTCTGTGTGAGCAAGGAATGCTAACACAGAGTTTCAGAGGGGCTGTGTATCTGCTGTCTATCTACCTCCTTGCTTCCCACTGAAGAACAGACACTCAAGGATAACAGTAGGTCTAGGAGGGAGAAAAGCGAAGAGGAACCTGCAGTGCAATGAAGTAGAAGGAAAAAGCCAATGTGTGACGCATATGTAAACGATCAAGGCATGCAAAAGCTCCTCCACTACCAATTTATGGCAACTCTTATGTCAAACACTAATTCTGGGCACTCTAACTGAGAATCACAGAATCATTTTGTTTAGTAGAGACCTCTAAGATCATCAAGTTCAACTATAAACCCAGCACTGCCAGGTCACCACTAAGCCATGTCCCTCAGCACCACATCTACACATCCTTTAAATACCTCCAGGGATGGGGACTCCACCACTCCCCTGGGCAGACTGTTCCAATGATTCACAAGCCTTTTGGTTTCTTCACATTTGGTGAAGAAATTTTTCCTAATATCCAATCTAAACCTCCCCTGGCACAACTTAAGGACATTTCCTCTTTTACTGCAAGAAGAGACTGATCCCCACCTCTCTGCAGCCTCCTTTCAGGTAGCTGCAGAGAGCAATAAGGTCTCCCCTCAGCCTCCTTTTCTCCAGGCTAAACAAGCCCAGTTGCCTCAGCCGCTTCTCGTAAGACCTGCTCTCCAGACCCTTCACCAGCTTTGTTGCCTTCCTCTGGACACACTCCAGCACCTCAACTCCAGTGTCCTTTCCGTAGTGAGGGTCCCAAAACTGGACACAGTATTCAAGGCCAGCAGCCTCTGCAGCTTCTAATACAAGCCAGGATGCTGGCTCATATTCAGTCAGCTGTCAACCAACACCCCAAGGTCCCTTTCCACTGGGCACAGGCAGGGGTTGCAGGGGGTTGCTGTGACCCAAGGCCCAGCACCTGACCTTGTAGAACCTCATACCACTGGCCTTGGCCCATCAATCCAGCCTGTCCAGATCCCTCTGTAGAGCCTCCCTAGCCTCATGCAGA
>NW_010433893.1:19579-24306 GCF_000710305.1 Buceros rhinoceros silvestris | reverse complement strand
CTGTGTGACCCTCATACCTGTGTCCTTTGCCCATCAATCCAGCCTGTCCAGATCCCTCTGTAGAGCCTCCCTACCCTCATGCAGATCAACGCTCCCACCCAGCTTGGTGTCATCTGCAAACTTACTGAGGGTGCACTTGATCCCCTCATCCAGATCATTGATAAAGATGTTGAAGAGAACAGGACCCAATACTAAGCCCTGGGGGACACCACTTGTGACTGGCCACCAACTGGATTGAACGCCATTCACCACCTCTCGCTGGACCTGGCCATCCAGCCAGTTTTTTATTCTGTGAAGAGTACACTGATCCAAGCCATGAGCAGCTCATTTCTCCAGGAGAATGTTGTGGGAAACAGTGGCAAAGGCTTTACCAAAGTCTAGGTAGAGAACAGCCACAGCCCTTTTCTCATCCACTAAGTGCAATACCTTGCTCTAGAAGGAGATCAGGTTAGTCAAGCAGGACTTGCCTTTCATAAACCCAGGCTGACTGGGCCTGATCACCTGGTTGTCCTGTATATGTCATGCGACAGCACTCAAGATGATCTGCTTCATAACCTTTCCTTGGCACCAAGGTCACACTGACAGGCCTGCAGTTCCCTGGATCCTCCTTCCAGCCCTTCTTGTAGATGGGCATCACACTTGCTAACCTCCAGTCAGCTGGTACCTCCCCAGTTAGCCAGGACTGCTGGTAAATGATGGAAAGTGGCTTGGTGAGCCCTTCTGCCAGCTCCCTCAGTACCCTTGGAACCCTTGCCCCATAGACTCGTGTGCATCTAAGTGCTGTAGTAGGTCACTGACTGTTTCCTCATGGTTTATGGGGCGTTCATTCTGCTCCTCATCTCCGTCTTCCAGCTCAAGGATCTGAGCACTTAGAGAACAACTGCTCTTACTATAAAAGACTGAAGCAAAGGGAACATTCAGTACCTCAACCTTTTCCTGATCCTTGGTCACTCTGTTTCCCCCTGCATCCAGTAGAGGATGGAGATTCTCCTTAGCCCTCCTTTCGCTGTCAAGGTATTTACAGAAATGCTTTTTATTGTCTTTTGTGGCAGTGGCCAGGTTAAGTTCCAGCTGGGCTTTGGCCTTTCTCATTTTCTCTCTGTACTGCCTCATGAATTTTTGTAGTCTTCCTCAATGGCCTGACCCTTTTTCCACAGGTCATGGACTTTCCTTCCCTTCCTGAGTTCCAGATGAAGCTCTCTGTTCAGCCACGCCAGTGTCCTACCACACTGGCTCAACTTAGGGCACACTGTACCTTAAAGATTTGCCTCTTGAGGATTGTCCAGCCTTCCTGGACTCCTCTGTCCTTCAGGGCTGCCTCCCAAGGGAATCTGCCAACTATTCTCCTAAACAGGCCAAAGTCTGCCCTCCGGAAGGCTAACGTGGTAGTTCTACTGATCCCACTTTTTAATCCCTCAAGAACTGAAATCTTCACCATTTCATCTTCAATTTAAGGCGTGAGAAAGAAAAAAATACTGGGAAAGATGAGAGAATTGCAAGAATAGAAAATTAGTAAGTATTAAGAACCATCTATCTTAAAAACAAATAAAAAAGCAAACAGTGAAGTTAAGCAAACCTGATGGAAGTGTACATTTGCAGGGAAAAGGAACATTGAACCAGATATGGGTGTGCTCCATTGCTAAAGGGAGAAACAGAATTAGTAGATATGTAAAAGCTTCAGTTTACCAACATCATGATAACCCCCCACTCCTCTCTCAGCCTTTTTTTGCACTTATTCCTGTCCCATCCCTACAGGCAGGGCCTCCCTGCTGCCACACACTGCCAGAGTCATGTTTCCTTTTTCCTATGTGCCACCCTTACCCCGTACAGCAACACTCAGCCCTACTTGTGCCCCTTTCCTTCCTTTACACACTCATTCCCCTCTTTCCTTGCAATTCTGATCTCTAGCACAGGTTAGAGATTATGCTCTTCATTACAAGAGTCTATTTTTCCCACAAAAATGCTATTTTTAAAAGCCAAAATTGACTCTGTGCTCTACCGTACAGGTGTTGACAGCCAAAACAGCTTTGTTCCCCTTCAGCCACCTTAACATAGAGAACACAGGACCACCTTCTGATCCAGGCTCAAGATCCACTGTTGGAGACTAACGGCTTCAAAGATGAAAACACATCAGCTACTGGTGCTGAGTATTCAATAGGGAATATGAGGTTTAATATAAAGATGCATTAGAGAGATGTAGAAAATGTTCCACGGACAGGATGGCCATCTCACACCGCATATTAAATTGAACAACTGATACTGGACAGTGGCGTGAATGGTATTATGCTCTCATTTAATGTGTGCTTGTGTTATTGCTACGGTGCCATTACTCACGGGCATGGAGGTGGTAATCACCACCAAAATCTATGCGTGACTACTGCCCACTGGCATGGTGCTGACAGACAAAGCATCAGGTCACACAGCCCAGCAGCAAAGGTATATTCACTGGCAAATGCACATCGGTCCTAATACAGCCTTGTGCTATAAAAACAGACAGAAATTTTACTGTGAATGGGGAGCTGCCCTGTCCACCATAATCACATCATTTGGCAAGCACAGGAAAGCTAGGAAAAGGAGAATCACCTCCTGGCAATAATAAACAAAGCATAAAAGAAAAATACCCCAAACCCCTCCCTTCAATTGAAATTATCTCAAGAGAAAAAGCAGTAGACAGCAGAGCTCAATGCGTTCAGCTGAGAAGAAAGTTATTTACAGCAAGGTCTGGCCTCTCACTGCCACCATGTAATTCCAGGCAATTGCACTTTCAAATAGATCTTTTTGGAGAAAATCAACAGTGGCTTTGCTTTCAATCTGCTGGAAAATGAAGTCCTGCCAATGTATTACGTAAAGCCACAGCAGAAGAGCGCTGTACACATGGGCACATACTCTCAGGTGGAGGTCGGTGAGCTAAACTCTGCCAGGTCCTCATCACATTTCCGAGCTCTCCCATCACACACCGGATTTCCTGTAACTAATAATGCATGTGATACGACAAGTTTCCAGAGGCTGAATCCTGCTGCCTACATCAGTCCTGTCTCTACAGATCCAAGGAAAAGACCACCTCCAAGGCTCAACAAAAGCTGTAAGCCTCCTGAGCAAGGCCCTCAAATGTGAAGAATATAGTCCTGTGAGGTATCTATACCTGCCTCCAAAGAACCACACCAAAATTCACCACTGATTACACCCCACAGAATTATGCCCCGTAGGCGTCTTCGGTCAACACCAATATGCTATAAGCCTGTGGTGACCAGTACCGCCCTGATCAGTGCATCTGCAGCTCTCCGCTTCTATAGAAATCCTGTCCCACTAGTGCCTTGCCATTCAGAAGCAACAGACACCAGCTTTTGAATGTTACATCATTGACATCATACAGACTATTGTAGAAAATCATACCTGAAACAGACAGCCCAAATATATTCAACCTCAGAAAAACTTTAGAAAGGTGACTACTGAAAGCAAAAACATTATTAAATGTCTGCGTATGACTTCATGCAGAGAGCGCTGGAGGCTGCATCAAAGATCAACAACATGGGACTACAAATGTAGTGCAGCTAGACTTCACCTTCCCTGTCACCCCAAGCTGTTACGGGGCTTCACCCTCTCCCCCAAGCCCACGTGCCAACATACACACAAGTGTACACACGTACACATACAGCACCAGCCCTACCATCCATTTCAGACAACGGCCAAGGAAAAATAACTTTAGGCACCTTCCCAGGGCAAGCCAGAGGGATGGAAAGTAAAGGGCAAAGCTAGGATTTAAGCCAGCTCAGACTAGCTCAGGTACCATTGCACTGTGAACACAGCAAAAGGGAAAAGTTAATTCCCATTGCTCGTTCCAGCAGGAAGAGTTGTTAACTAACATTTGCCTTGCTTCAAGACATTGAAAACTGACAAGAGGCAAACTTGGAACTAGTAACTCTAAAAGAAGTTAAGATATTAGAAAGACCTAAACAATCCTTGTCATTGTTTGAGGAATACTGGGACGTAAGTTTGGAAGTTTTTCCCTGCGTCACTGAGCCCAGGTTCTGCAATGCATCCGACCACACAATTCAACAAGCATGAAGCTCGAGCTTCCCAGGACACCTATTCCACCAAGGCCACAGAACACTTCCAAGACCTCATAGCAAACCACTTCCAAAAAACTGAAGCCCCTCACTGTAATATGCAAGAACAGCAGAGACTAGGAACACCGCCACTACCCCACGTCTTTCAGGCAGAGAATACATTGAAGAGAAGCCTCCTATAATCTTTGGAAACAAACCATGCCTGTTTCCACACTGGAAAGTGATAAAAAACAAAAACACACCCCAAAACCACAAAGCCTGACAATCAGACCAGAGAGAATTGAATTTTCTCTCCTCCAATCTGAAAACTGCTTTAATCCTGACATTGTGAAGGGGACATGAAATCCGGCATCTGGGATAATGCGGTGACAATGGGAGCGCCGACAGGCCTAGTGCAGCCTACGGGCTATCTCTAACTGAATCTAATCTGCACTGCTCCAGAGAAAGATGGAAAAATTAACCGCCAGAAGCCTATTTGCACAAAGGTGGAAAACATTCCCTGTCCTTTTTAGACAACTGAGCCAGTAAAGCCCCTTTACAGGATCAAGCATAGACCTATTTACTGCAAACCACTGGAAACCCTTTTCGCTCCTCAGTGCTGACTCAGGTCTCCACAAACTGCAAAGCACTTACCGTCAGCAATGTCGGTCCACTGGTTAT
>NW_010433893.1:12121-19480 GCF_000710305.1 Buceros rhinoceros silvestris | reverse complement strand
CAGAAAAAAAAATAATTCAACACAATGGAGTAAATGCAAAAGGAGTTTCAAGAGGCAGCAAATATTGTAGCTTCTGCTAAAGAAGTAGAGATCAAATGTGATTTTAAAAAAGTATCAGCAATTGCACCATAAATTCAGACTGACTGGCTGTTTCAACACCACCTAACACGGTGGTTAAGACTTTACAGAAACAGCAGGGAGGAGAATTCAGGATCTTCTCCAAAAGTACGTACCTCTGCCACCCACACATCAGAGGAAGCACCACTATTTTTTTTTCTTCTTCTTTTTTAGATCTGTAAAAGACTGAAGACTTGACGTACATAACCTAGCTTTTCTGACAGCCTCCACTAGAGGACTTTTCTTCCAGGGAGCCATTGAATACACCATTAATCAGATTACAAAGCGATAGGGGTTTCAAAGGAAGCGCTCTTCTTCCACCTTGAGCCTCCTGCAGGTGGAAACCGTACCAGAATAGAGATGCACCCTCCACATGCATTTATCCTTCCTGAACACGAAAGCTTTAATTCATTAATTGACAGACACCCTGCGTTTTGTGCGATTTACCAAAACCCACCCCCAGCGTACCAGAGGGAGGGTGACACTGTGTGACGCACATGATGCGAGCCCTGTCAGGCAAGCGCTGGGGAAGAGTGCCGGTCCCTCGGCCAGCGCAGCTCTCCCCAGTTCTGACCCACTCCTGCCTCCTTCCCTCGCCCTCCTCCCACTGCCCGCAGGAGCTGGTTTCTTTTCAGCACCGTCGCCCCCCAGCCCCAGGCAGCTCCCTGCCAGGCTCTTAACCCCCGGCACTCTGCAGCAAGGCAGCCCAAGCAGCCCGGGCCTGGGGGACGTAGTCGCAGCGTTATCTCCTGAGCCACGCTGCCTCCTGAAGCCCGTGCACAAACGCGATAACATCCTCCTGCAGCCAAAGGGTGCCCCTTTGAATCTCATGACTAAATATCCTTCAAATTATTATTCAGAGAAGGCATTTTAAGATAAATTAATTTAAAACACAATTTACAGCAATAGAATGAACCACTATATCACTGATTACAGAAGGAAGCACTATTCCACCTTGGTGCCTTGTTCCCTTCCTAAACAAAGACACAGCAACTCTCTTCACAAGATAATGTGCTTCTCAGCATGCTGCACACAGCTATTTCTAAAAGTAAAGGGTATAGATACACAATTAAGTATCCAATGCATCATCCTGAAACAAAGGACCTCACTTCTGTCCAAGGTAGTGATAAATCCATGAAGTTTACAGCATTCAGAAGATGCGCACGATCAGCTTGGTACACAAAGCTACACGAGCCTGCACTAATATATACTGAAGACGAGCAAGAGTAGCAATGAACAGAGTACTATTTTTAAAAAGTTTCTGCTAAATGGATTCAGGGAGGTATAATATTCAAGGCTAAAAATCAAATCATGAGCACGATCCCTGCATCCGCCTCTCCAGCTCTCCCTTCTCTGAAGGAAACATCCAGCAATACTGCCTGGATGTTACATTTGCATTTTACTCAGTGTCCAGATCCAAGCCCCAGATAATCACCATACTTAGTGTTTTTATGGAAAGCTTAAAACCTTAATGTCCTGAATCATCAGAGCATTACTTCACTCTGATGCTAGCATAAGTCTAATGCTTTTAGCAGTTGCACTGGTGGAAAATCAGTGATGTGATTGCAAAACTGGATAGTCTAAGTGTCTTACACAACTGTTCTCTCTGTGCTAGAGGAAGGGATACAGAAACAGAAAGAAGCAGGGAAATTTTTTTCTCCAGTTGCACTGCAAGTTACTTACAGAGATGTGAACAAAATCCCCAGGTCTCTGCACTCCAAGTCACATCTACTGGATCAATTAATTAAAACAAAAACTCCCCTTCCTCGATGCTATCCAAAATAACCACGCAAAGCGGTTGCTTGCTTTCCCTTTCCCACTACCACTGCTACCACCTGAGCCAAGTGCAAAGCAGTTTCACTGTCTCAACACTAGCAACCATTTCATAGAATCATAGAATCATAGAATCATCTGGTTGGAAGAGACCTTAAAGATCATCGAGTCCAACCGTTACCTCTGCACTGCCAGGGTCCCTACACCATGTCCCTCAGCACCACACCCACACGGCTTTTAAACACCTCCAGGGATGGGGACTCCACCGCCTCCCTGGGCAGCCCGTTCCAATGCTTAATAACCCGCTCTGTGAAGAAATTTTTCCTGATATCCAAACTAAATTTCCCCCAACGCAACTTGAGGCCATTCCCCCTTATCCTGTCATTCTCAATATGGGAGAAGAGATTGACCCCCACCTCCCTACAACTTCCCTTCAGATAATTGTAGAGAGCAATAAGGTCCCCCCTGAGCCTCCTCTTCTCCAGACTAAACAGTCCCAGCTCCTTCAGCCGCTCCTCATAGGACAAGTTCTCCAAACCCTTCACCAGCTTTGTTGCCCTTCTCTGAACCTGCTCCAGCACCTCAACATCCTTCCTGAAGTGAGGGGCCCAAAATTGGACACAGTATTCAAGGTGTGGTCTCACCAGTGCCGAGTACAGGGGGACAATCACTGCATTCTGGAGACAAAAACCCCTGACACAATAGAAAAAAAATCTCCCCACCCTAGCTCACCAGTGTAGGCACCTCATCCTGCTGCTTCCGTGGCTGTAACACACGTGGGTGTTTGCAGTATGCTCTTTTGCACCCAACTCAACTAAACGAGGTCCCAGTCAACTATGGTCACAGTAGTACCTAAGCAGCAGTTCTGCTGAAGTTACTTGATTATTTCTAGCTGGGCGTACCCCTAAGTCCCAGCTGTGACAGAAGGTCATGGTGCAAGACACTTGCTTTTCACATTTTCCTTTTTTTCAGGATGCAGGCTAGAAAGCATTTTGTGTGCCAGCATGGTGAGGATAAGGAGGGGTCACTTCACCTGGCAAGAATAGTTCTGGATTCTGTAAGTGTGCCAGAAGAAACAATGACAGGAGGAAGAGAGACTCTCAAATAAGATCAAAAGGTGCAGAAACAACCATGGAACAGCTCACTAGCATTAGTGAGCACTAGTTTCCAAGCAGAGGACTCTATCCTCATAAATATTTGCTATTCTACTGCCTTGTCAAGACTCACTTTAGAAAGCAACACTAAAGAGAATTCTCTCTCCCTTCAGAAAAGTTTATCAAAATTTGGTAAAGTGAAAAATTTTTCTTTCAAGTTCTCTTCTGCATAATTTCACTTCGGAATGGATGCAGAATCCCTCTGAAGAAATGAAATAATACTAGTGTGGATAAGTGTCTGTTTTTCATAGGTTTATCGCTCTCTAGGGAAAACTTGTTTTTGAGTAATCATCCAACATGACTATTTTTAAGTATGAAGTGAGAGAAAACATTTTTGGATGTTTTTTAAATGCAGAAATGAGGCACAACTCAAAACCAGAATCTATGTACCTATGAATATTTACAAAATATGTGCCACCACTGTGTTTAGCCACCAGAGCATGCATGTCAGGTAGTCCTGAGCTTGTGTTATCTTTGGTAACAGTGAATCCTGCACTGTTTCAAAAGCGGCAACCTGTAACAGTCACATAGCATCCACATTCTCATACAACAAAACGGTAAGACAAAGGCAGAGCAGTGCAGTTGGGAGCCTTTAGTATCCACATAATCGAACCTTTTGTCAAAAGCGAGAACAGGCAGCTTAGAAATGCATGATCCAAGTCTCCCCTAAAACAAAGAACAAAGGAAAATGGGGCAAAAGGAGACCCAACACAACATTTGTTACTGTTAAGATTTTAATTACACCCAAGCAAAGGATTTCAAAGTTATGACTCTTTCTGGAATCACAACTTGATCTCAGTGCTACGATGTTGTTTCATTCACAATGTTGTTGAGTTTGTCTACCATATATCATCCTATTCTCAATTTTTATCCTTTTATCCTATGTATTTATTCCTTCTGAAGAATAAATATCATCTTGGAAACAAAGTACAATGTTTCTTTATGGCTGAAATAACGGCAAGGATGAAAAGATTTGCCTTAACCATGGGAAAATTTCAAGAACAGAGAGACTATCCACCTATTTCTGTAAGTGGCAAAAGTCTGGTAATGTCCCCTACTCTTGACAGAAGCTTTCAGAAATAAATTCCCTTCTTAAACAAATCAAAGCAAGAATCAGAGAATTTCTCTCACTCTCTTTGCAAACTGCTTAGGATTCATTCCTCAGTTTGTGGTTGGAACCAAGTTTTGTTGGTTTTTTTTTTTTTTTGGTCAAAAGTCATCTTAGAACTTATTGCTTAAGAAGTCAGGGGTTAAAGTTAGCAACAGAACTAGTTTTGGGTTTGGAAACCAATTTTTTTTTTTTTTTTTTTTTTTTGGTCAAAAGTCATCTTAGAACACAGCCATGACGCTTCTCAGTGTTTTTGAAGTTACCCCCAAAAAACATGAGGTTATTTTTGCTCACACTCATAACATTTCTCCTAACCAACAGATTAGAAGAACTCCACACCCACAGAAGAAAAGAGTTCACTTTAAAGAGCCATTGCCTGTTTATAAAACCCCAAGTATAACTCTGGTATCGTAACCACATTTCAGGTCAAATAGCAATGGTTTAGCTACAACAGAATTTTCCACAACATTTCAATGCACATTGGTCACTCCAAAAGTAATGCCTCCTATTTACTACATATTTCCATGGAAAGTACAACGGGTACAAGGAGCACAATAACACTATTTGACAGAGCACATTCTCAGCCACAAAACACCGGGGTTTTGACACAGACCCCACCGCTCACTGCGCATCTTCACCAGTGATGAAGAAGAGCCTGCGTGCCACACTCATAAAAACCTGCACCAGCGGAGGGGATCCCCCGTCACTGTCACCACAACGCGCCACCAACCCCTCACTGTGCTGACACCCACTGTCTGCTCTCCGTAAACGTTCAGCAGCATCGATGAGTGACAATGGATGCCATTTTTTCCTCATACGCACCTCCATGTCAGACACCATTTTGTCAGACTGTCCCTCTGCTGCCGTCTGTCTCATGGCATCAAAATTTAATGGAATATTGGTGGGACGGTTCAACCTGTACTGCCAGACCGCCAACATCCCCCTCTGACATTGTGCGCCAACATAACAAAATAGGAGGCATTACTTTCCGAGCAGTCCTCGTATATGTTTTTTTCTCCTTTACCACATGTACTAAGCTATATAAAATGAATCTGAAACTAATGCCTGTATTGCATTACATGACTCCTCTATGTGGTCTGTAAGTTTTGTTGAATTCTTCTAATTGGTAAATGACGTAAGTTTAAAGTCATTTGTTAATAAAGTCATGATTCGCACCTCCATGTCCCCTACATGTCCTCGCAGACTGCTCTACATACTACATTACATTAGACCTTGCAATGTATTTGCGAAATATAGTATTTCGTTGTCATGACTCCCACGTTACATGCAGGAGTCAAGTGACTTGCCTGAGACTGCAGGCTTACCCAGCAGAACTGCTTTTGCAATTGAAGAACGCCTACATCAGTGGCCTCTGCAGAACACTTCTCTCCAGGATGATGGGGTTTTTAGCATTTCTACAACGCACATCAGCCAGCAGATAAACTGAATGCTTCAGGTTCTAACTCTTAGCAGCACGTGAACTGGAATGTCTTCGCTAGGGCCATAGCTTTGAAAGCAGAATTCACACTGAGATCAATGGGGCCAGGATTTCACCACTGATTGTATTGGGTCTGGCTGAGATGGAGGTAATTTTCCCCGTAACAGCCCTCATAGTGCTGTGCTTGGCACTGGTAACTAGAAAAGGTGTTGATAACACACCAGTGTTTTGGCTACTCCGGGCAGTGCTCACACAGCATCAGGGCCGTCTCCCCAACACTCCCCTTGCCTCACTCAGTAGGCTGGGGGTGGACAAGCTCTTGGGAGGGGACATAGCCAGGACAGTAGACCCAAACTGACCAAAGGGATATTCCACACCATATGACATCTGCTCAGCAATAAAAGCTAAGAGAAAGGAGAAGGAGTGGGAGGCGTTTTTTATTATGATGCTTTTCTTCTGGAGCCACTGCCATGTGTAAGGAAGCCCTGCTTCCTGGGAAGCAGCTGGACATCACCCTGCTGATGGGAAGTAGAGAAGCTTTTGTTTTCCTTTCCTTCTGCATGCAGCTTTTACTTTATTAAACCGACATTATCTTGACCCATGAGACATGTTATTTTCTCCCCCCACCCTGCTGAGGAGGGGTGCGATAGAGCAGATTGGTGGGCACCTGGCATCCAACCAATGTCAACCCACCACAATGATACAGGAAGTCACACAAGCTATTTATCATTATATTTAGTACACCAAATAGGCTCCACACACAAGAGCTGTGAATATAGAAGTTTTACATTAGCAAAAACTACCTTAATTGCTTGCTTCTTCCTTCCTCCTCATTTATTTTGCAGTTGCCTGCATATTGCTGAATCTTGTTCGTTGTGAGGTACCCGAGGCGTTGGACTCCACCTCTATTTCTATCTCTCTATGCTAAAGCCATGGCATAAGACCAGCCTTTACAGAGATTTCTGGCCATTGGTTGAATACGGTTTAAGGCAACAGTGGAATAGATACACATGATGACACCAACTCCCAGAAGTGTCACAAATGCAACTTCAGGCGAAAGTTCTTCCTATAAATAGCAATTATGTAGTCCAGTTAAACTCAGTGTGTATTCCTTACGTGCTGCATGAAGTGACAGATCTGTGAGAGAGGGTTACAATGATCTGCAGCTCATGATTTTGTAGCTAAGTCCCACTGGCCAACCAGCAGTCTGATTATGTAAGATCATTTGGGTCACATGATGACTCAACAGCCGGGTTGTTTCATGATCCCAACTAAAAGTAAGAAGACAGGACGGAAGAGGAAGACTGAAAGGAAAACAGGAGACGCGCTCTGACAAAAGGTGATTACATAGGCTTCCAAATGAAAACCATCCCAAACAAACATGAAGGCAGCTTCCCGCATGCTGTGTGGGGGCATTTCTCCCCAGGTATGCAGCTGTGCCTCCCCGAGAAGCTCCAGCTTCATGAACCACAAGTCAGGGAGACCTTACAAGGTTAACCTTGACAGCTCCCTGTTGGAATCTGCATGTATGACACTGCTGCCTATTTGCTATTCCTTAGGAGAGTAAAACACAAACCCATGTCTGCTGCCATTACAGAGCGAATTTTAACAAGCCCTGTCAGTTTACGGATGGAAGAAAATCCCAGAAACCTCCTGGCAGCTTCTTTGCTGTCTTTCCATATGTTAATATAATATGCAGATTAGAGATTATTGCATTTAAACATTTTAGAAAAAAAATGATTGAATCTTGAACATGGCACAACTGCCTC
>NW_010433893.1:0-12033 GCF_000710305.1 Buceros rhinoceros silvestris | reverse complement strand
GAATGCCAAGTTTTATTACAAGAGGAATGAAATAGAATGAACTGGAGATCCCATCACAGGCAGGGACTGTTTTAAAGGAAATTATCTGACAAGATTCTGGTTGAGTGCTGCTGCTGGATCTGACTGTGAATTACAATGTGATTGGCAGAGAAGTTTAGCATGTCTCAAAATAAAGCTGCAGTCACTATTGAAGCTCAGAGAAATGCAGTTCCTCCTAGTGAAATCTGAAAAAGTTGCTGATGAAGGATTTTTGTTTCATCTTGGTTTTTTTCTTTTTAAGCACTAAACTACAAATGTGCCATATGAGCCAGAGTACAAGATACTAATTCTGGAGCCACTATCAGGGTTCTAGAGCAGAAATCTAATGAGCCAGAGAGGACACGGTGGTTTCAAACAAGGACTCTTCAGAGGACCATAGACCAATCACTCTCCCCTCGAGATTCAGCGATCAATCTCAACACCACTTCAATGGCTCCAAATCATTAACAGATCTGTACTCATAAACAATTAGTCAGTGGGAACCTCTCCCTCTGAAGACTGTCCTCATCACATCTTTCTACCAGTTACCACGCTTGCCAGATTTGTGTGCAACAAATACCATCTCGTTTCTGTATTCTGGGTTTCCTCATGACTGAATTTAGACACAGATTATTTCTTCCATTCAAACTACACAGACCTAGGGGAAATTTAGGATTACACTTAGAACAGAATAGGAAAACTCCTTGCTTAACCCAATTTCCTTCGAAACAGTGCTGGAAATACTGGCTACAGTTATTAACATTGTTCTTGGATGTGTAACCTCCAGAGCCTCCGGTTTCTGCAGAAAGAGCTGGAAACTTGCAGAAGGGTTTTCCTCTGAATCAGTCATTAAGCAACAGCTCTGCAAGGAAATACCCTGCTGCAGTAAGCGAACGGGGTAACGTGGCATCAGTCAGTTCTCTAACTTTAAGCTATACTGATTGCAATTACTAGAGGCTGCAGCGTTACTGGAGAGGACACCCCTGGAACAGACAAAAAGTGAGGGCTTTTCCCAAAATGTTTTTAAAGATCTCATGAGCAAGAAACTCAGTTCAGATATCCTGGCTGCTTTCCAACATCAGTAATTATTTCCTTTGAAGTTTCAATCAGACGGGAATTTTTTCTTCACTCCTGTCCTTAACTGCATACGTTGAATTAGTGTGCTGTTAAATGACAAAACATCAGTTGCAAGCTAAATAAATCCTCCTGTCCACACAATTCGGAAAGTGCTTTGGGATCTTTCAAGATGAAGGATGCTTAAGTACAACTGTAGTATGTCCATTAAGGCATAGTTCCAATGGAGTACTGCAATCTTTTCATTTACTCAATAATAAATTGATTTCTTCCTTGGAGCTGATTTTCCCCTTGTGCCAGGGCTGGTCTCTGATTTCCTTCCTTGATGTAGCAGTAAATTGTTCTTGATGCTCAGCTCCCAGGCACACAAGTTCTCTAAGGATCATACTCTAAAATTTTATCATTTGGTTCGATGGTCTATCTTTGGAAACACCTGCTTACCTTCTGCATCCCTGAGACCATACTCCCTTAGTTCACCTCTAGAAGTATCTTCTTCTTTCTTTTAATATCTCAGGGGCCTATAGAGTGATTCTCAGGTCTCCGCTGATGAGAGGTGCTTAATCTGATGGCTATGATACAGTGATAAGTTGCTAACAAACGTATAACAAAAGAAAATAGTATTATCACACCCACGTTTTTTCAACACAGGGAAGAACTTTGAAGCATAAAGGACTTCAAATACATCAGCGAAGGAATTTTTTCCTCCTCATTTAATCTGTACAATATCAGGCCCTTGCTTAATCTTTTCTTCAGAGCTTCATATTATGGCAAATTTTCTGGGCTTTCTTGCCTCCTGGTCCTTAACCTGAGATTCCCACAAGTGGCCCTTTTGCCATGGACAGCTCTCATTTTGGGCACACCTTGCAGCAGCACATACCCCACCCTGCACAGGAGATGCACAGGGAGTCAGCAGAGCTCTGCAGGGAGAGGCAGGTGCTGGGCATAGCTTCAAGGCATGAAGGGACTCATTCTCATATTTATATCAGACAAGGTGCTCTGTTCTCCAATACAGCCTGTTGTGCAGGCTGTGAAACACCTAAGAAAAGCGTGTACTTCAAAGCCAGCTGCCACGAGTAGCAGTGACCTGCTGCAGGAGGGACTGAGCACTTCACTTGTATCGTGGCTATGCCCAGCCTCGGCAGTGCTGCTCCGCTCAGCAAGATTCTGGTCTGAAGGGCACTGAACACCAAGAAAGTTACACTGAGTATAAGGGAATGACACTTGAAGCCCATGACCAATATTTTAAGATCCAACCTTCACCAGCACTACAGCACAAGCATTGCTGCATAGAAGTCACTACAAAGTAGTTACTGTTTTGGTTTTCAGTGTTGTTTTTTATTTCTCACTCTCTTACTGGTCCTCTCAGTATATCCCACTGAAGGTATCATCCCTTTCCTTGGAAGGAGTCCTCTCTGTTCGTAAAAAGTTGGCAAGAGATAAAGAAACTGCTGGGCAGCTTGTGTATAGAAGGTGGGCAAAATATTACCTCCTCATTTAAAGGAACAAAACACTTCAACCTCACAGAAAGCAGCAGCGCCTGGTTTTGCCTGTGCAGGTGAACAGTAGTAATGGCTTAACCAATATGGCATAAGCACCTCCAAAGAAAAAAAACCAAACCAAACTCCAAACCCAACCAACCAACCAACCAACCAAAAACATCAATGAGGGCCCGCTATTTTCATAAATTCTGACTGTCCCATTCATTCACAAACAGCAGGAGATCTGCTGGGGTGCTCCACAGAGATGGGTTGTGTTCCTAAAGGACACACAGGCAACAGCGCACTTCCTGCTTTCCCAGTTCCCCAGTAGGTACTGTCCCTGCTCCCTGGCAAGGAGCCGTGCCTAAAGGGCATGCAGGACTGGTTGGTGTGGGTGTCCTTGAAGTACCTGGCCGAGTTCACGTACCCACCCTCACCCAAGGCTTAGCCAAGCTGCACACACTTAGCCATTCAAATGCGTCTCATCAGTTGCTCCACCTGGTCCCCCAGGCAGAAGCCTCATTCGTGGGAAACACAAGGCCTTTTTGGAGCTACGGGACGGGCACACCGAGGCAGCAGTCCCAGGCTTCAGCACAGATATCTGTGCACCAAGGCAACCAGAACCAGGGACATACATTACTGACTACTGGAAAATGGTAATTCAGCAATAAAACACAACATTGTCACTTAAAATATGATTTAGAAGTTATTTTTAGAAGTTACTTAAAATGGTTGGCAGAGTGTGACTTTCTCTGCTGTCTGAATTCAACGCTTGGGGTAAATGAGTGTTACTGGGGAGGGGGAAGAAGAGGAGCTCAATTAACCCCTCTGACAGCTCCTAACAATATGTTTTTGCCTGGTTAAGCTACTAACGCCTCAGAAAGGGGTCTAGAGGCCTCATTCCTCAACATGTAGCTTCAACTCACATAAAATTCTCTACTTGGCTGCCATCAAAGTAGTATCCAAACTTCAGCTCCCTCTCTCCAGTCTTGAATTCTTATGAATTAGACTCTCTCAAGTACAGAGCTGAATGGGGGGCTAGCCCACCTCTGCGAAATGCACTCTGGCTCCATGCGTGTGCACGTGGGCAGACGCTCACAATACACAGCTGTTTATTGCTCACCTGGGCTCTTCCTGGTTTCACAGTAACAGGCGTAGCTCCTGCAGGCACGAGAATACAGTAGAAAGAGCCCTACGTTATCTCAGAACAGAACGGGACTCCTGCATGGCACAGCATGACACCGTGTGGAGATACCAAGATGGGACTGGAAACGGATCGCAACATTGCTGTCATCTTCCAGCTGAGCTAAATCCGAACCTTGAATTCAGTTGGCCGGCTCTTTGGAGAGCCGATGACGCACACACGTGGCTTGCACTGCCTTCAAGGCCTCAACCGGTTTGTCCAGTTTGTTCCTCTGTCTGACGCTTGTTCATTGATGTGACATTCACTGAGTCAACTGACACTCTCAAGAGAGCAGCACCCCTTTGCATCCCATCCTGCCTAAGCAAGGGGCTCAACACTGACTTGTAAAATAAGAATGCTCTGGTTAATTCAGTGAAGCACTCCACACAACCTCTAGAGCTGTGCAAATAATTGGAGAAGACTTATTTGATCATTTATCTGATACTCTTCGTGCTGGCCCCTCTGGCCTACTCCCGTTGGCTTTGCCAGTTACTTCATCCCAGTCTCAGCTGGATTAAGCAGCTGACTCCTTAAACGTAAGACCTCTCATAGCTAGCAAAGAAGGTTTAGGTATTTAACTGTACATTGCTGTGCTCAGTTTCTTATTATTACATCACACTAAATTCTTCCAAGCCTTCAGCAACTTCACTGACACATCTTTTTGCAGTATTTAGAATTTCCTTAAAGGTCTCCCAAAAAATCGTCCTTTTTCTTTACCCACAGTATCTAGCAGCTCCATATCCTCTGGTGATCTGGCTAAAGGAAACCAGTTCTTGGAGGAGTGTATTACACACGTTCACTTTTCATATCTCTTCCCCAGAAAGAGGAGATGGCTCACTTGTAAACTTATGGACTGAAATCCACTGGAAGACAGTCAAAACAGATTTCTCATTCTATTGACCCTGTAAATGAGAAACTGGCAGTACCACATAAAGGACTCCAAAGACTGAACTAACAATGCTGTCTACTTCCCAGAGACCACACCACAGGGAGACACAAGTAAAGGAAAAGGCAACAAATTTGGTCTCCCAGACAGGTGATAATCAAATTCATCTTGTGAGTGGTTAAAATGAACCAAGTCTGGCTAGCCACGGGGATGAGTACTCCATACCAAACCTCCCCATCAGCTGTCTGTAAATTTTGCCTGGCTGTACAGAGCTTTCACATCCTTGCTGCTCAGAGATGGAATAGCAGAGAAAGAATGTTCTTCCTTGTAGCAGGTGCCTCTTTGCATTAGCTGTAGCAGATTTCAGTCCCTACAGGAATACAGCTTTCTCCCTCCCCATTGGGGTGATTAACACTTGTGCTCTCTACAAGCAACTGCTTGTCTTGCAACTCTAAAATAAGCACCTTTGAGGCGCCTACAGGATACGCATTGCCTCTGGTTCCCTGCACTCTTGTCAGGCTCTTGGGGTGATGCAAGATGTCAGCCACACGATCCTGCAGCAGAGGAGGGAGCAATGCTGGTGCTCTCCATGGAGAGAACAGGCTTGCTGTAATCGCTTTTAAAAGCAAATTCCACCGGGCCCAGGGGAGAGTAAAGACATGCCTGGACATACACAGAGGATC
Organism: Buceros rhinoceros silvestris; assembly: GCF_000710305.1. Taxonomy (NCBI): domain Eukaryota; kingdom Metazoa; phylum Chordata; class Aves; order Bucerotiformes; family Bucerotidae; genus Buceros; species Buceros rhinoceros. The sequence goes on along the minus strand of NW_010433893.1, from coordinate 6,711 downwards.
TCTTCTTCCTTCCAGCTTCTTCTGTGCAAGCTTCCTGGTTCCCTGCAGTATTAATGAATTCCTCTGTCACCTCCTTGCTCTGACATCTGCTCGGGAGAATGGATGAGTAAGCAGGTAATCCAATTGGGCAGGAGGAAAGCAATGAGCCAATTCCCCCACACGACTGCTGTTACCCTGCTGCTCTTCGGCACTGCCTGACCCGAAAGGGCCAGTCCTCCAAGAAAAGCTTTTGGGCTTCGTGCCCTGAGAAGGGCTGAATACACCTCTCCATCTTTAGCTTATCTTATTGCTTCTGCAAGTATGTCCTGTCAGGCTGACTTTTCTCATTTGCCAAGATTTCAAGAGTGAGAAATCAAAAATGAACCTTGATTTCTCTTCATTTTTAAAAAAAAAAATTATCTTAAATAATTGCTCCTCTCCCACAGCGGATCAGAAAGCTTCTAGACAACAGAAACAAATCAGATCCAAATCAAACACTTTCAGTAAAACAAATTCTCAGGTATACTTTAGAAAGTTAAAATGGCCAGCAATACTACAGAGTTGGGAATTAAGGACAGACAACGTCCATAAGGTTAATCCAGTTCATGTCAGTGCTAGGCCAGGACTGGTCCATAAAAGTTACTGACCAGAGCTTTTCTCTGGGTTTGATTTCAAAAGCATCAAACAACTGAATTTTTATTGATTCCCTTCCAAAATGCATGTAAATTCAAGCAGTATAAAAACGAAGTCACTTCACACTGATATTCTGATGAATTCTTTGTCCAAGCATTCCTGTTACCAATATTTAACTCCCAGCTGCACCAAAAAAAAAAAACCAAAACCAAAACATTTTCTTCCCCCGTTTATGCAATTTTTAGGATGCCTGTTTGCCTTTTCCTGTTTTACAGGTTTTCACTGGAGCATCGAGCATCTCATTGTAGGAAGGGCAGACACAATCTCTCCCACCTCCACCATCTCCCATTCATACCTTATCACTAGAGGATCTGCTAAAAATGAAGGCTCAAGAGTTTCAAGGAAAAAAGCAAGAATGCAGGAAGCCTTTTGTTTGCTATGGGAATGTGTTCCTCTGTTTGTCTCAGAATAGCACCTGACAAGAGCAAATCACACAACTTCTGAAAAACTCACAAAAAATAAGTGAAGAAATCTATCTATAGCTTCATTCCTCAATCTCAGTCCCTGCCTGCCACCTTATTGACTTCTGCTGCCTGCATCGACAATTGTAGCTGTCTGCTTTCTCCTCCATAAAGGTAACCACCATAAAAGGAGAGGAGTAGAGAGAAGGTAAAGAAGCGAATTATTGTGAGGACCTCCAGCACTGCCTCTTGCTAGGAGGGATTAGGAGGGGTCAGTGAGGTAATACACAGCACAATTCTCTTGCTTTCATGAGAGGTCACTGAGCTAGCTCAATATGAATAAAAAACACAGAATAGATTTTACCTCGCTTATATAAATATCTAAAACATTCCAAAATACCTTCATCACTCCAGCCCTGGGGAAAAGAGAAAAAGAAATTTACACCCAGAAAATGGCAAGCATCAAGAGGTACTAGTTCCATTTTTATGGACTGGGAGACCAAGGCCTGAAACCAAGCAATAAGCAAAATCATGTTGGAAAGGCTGTATGCATGCAGTTCCAAGCCACAAAATGGTTGCTTTGAATTTAGCTCCCATTTCTTTCCAAGTCAAAGAATATATATATATGATCTCTCCAAGCATTTGACTTCCCCCGCCCGCCCCCTCCCCCCATCCTTTTCCTTCTCCTGATCTTTTCTATTTTCTGATGCTTTAAACTTCCCTTCTTGTTGTTGAAGAACTGTACTTGATTTTATATGGAAACCAAAGAAAAAAGCATTAGCTTTTGTGTGTATAGACACGTGTATTTACATAGATTGCTCGGAAAGTAATGCCTCCTATTTGTTTGGAAAGTACAACAGGTACAAAGAGCACAATAACACTGTTTGACAGAGCACATTCTCAGCCACAAAACACCGGGGTTTTGACACAGACCCCACCGCTCACTGCGCATCTTCACCAGTGATGAATAAGAGCCTGCGTGCCACACTCATAAAAACCTGCACCAGTGGAGGGGATCCCCCGTCACTGTCACCACAACGCGCCACCAACCCCTCACTGTGCTGACACCCACTGTCTGGTCTCCATAAACGTTCAGCAGCATCGATGAGTGACAATGGATGCCATTTTTTCCTCATGGAGGAATGCAATGACACCTCTTTGCTTCGTACGCGCTTCCATGTCAGACACCATTTTGTCAGACTGTCCCTCTGCTGCCGTCTGTCTCATGGCATCAAAATTTAATGGAATATTGGTGGGACAGTTCAACCTGTACTGCCAGACCGCCAACATCCCCCTCTGACATTGTGCGCCAACATAACAAAATAGGAGGCATTACTTTCCGAGCAGTCCTCGTATATATACATACACATCCCTCTCTGCACAAGTCCTTATATGAATACCCACAGCATCTGGGAACTAATCATGGAAATACTCGGTATGTTTATGTATATCTGCATTAATATATAGACACACTCACCCCCCTTTGCATATAGATTTAGTATTGATCACAACGAGAATGAAAGATGGCAGGAGGGAGCAGCTAGGACAATAGTCTTCTCGGGACCACAGCGGTAGCCACAGGAGAGGTGCCATGTGTTACGCACACAACAGACAGCCCTCATCCCTTACTGGAGCCCAGAGCGCTTCCAGCCCTCTCTATGCCTGTGAGTTTCTGCTGGTGAAAACCAAACCACACAGAGAGAAGGCTGCTCCCTCTGGCCTCAGCACAGCACAGTCAGCAAGCATCCCATGGTCACATCCAGATCTGAAAGCTGGAAAGTGCCTCCAGGTTTACAGTTTAAATTCCCACAAGGGGTAAGAGAAAGAAACTAGACATGAAAGCAAATGTAGAAATTATTAGAAAAGTATCTCTGCGAAAACAGAGAGCATCATCATGCCACTGGATATATTTCTAAAGGAAAAAGATGAAATACAAACACTCTGAGCAGTAGGTATTACAGAACAGCTTGATCACACAGATTTTAAATTCCTCCAGTGTAGAGGTACAAAAGAAAAACAACCAACCATAGTGCTACAATGTTAAATTAGTTCGAATTTGTCAAGAGCCAGAAGGAAGAATACAAGTGAAATTTCTTAGAGAGCATAAATGAAACTCTTTCAAAAGTCTTCTAAAATTTATCAGTTTAAAACATCTTTGTCTGACATGCACCAAAAAATCCCTCATGGGGGCTTAAAATACATACAGTTTTTCTTCATTTGACAACTTAAGAGTCTGCGGGTTATTTTCTTAGTGTTATGGATGATTTTTTTAAGTTACATATATGTATGCACACATGTATATATTTTAATTTCATGCGAAACACGCTGACTTTTTAAATACAGCAATTCTTCTTTTTTCAGTTGGTTTTGTTAGGTAGATAGGTAAAGCCCTACAGAGGTTAAGTCCTGGAATCATGACGAAACCTGCACACTTTCATTCTAACCAAACAAGTGCCAAACAAGAGCCAAAACAAACAGATTGTGCCCAACTCTTCCACAGAAGTCCTAACAAGGCTACACAACTTTGGAGTTTGTTCTATCATTTTTAACTAATTTTTCTACAAGCAGAGACAAAAATTAAAAAAAAAAAAGAAAACCTGAGCATACATTTGCCACAGAACGACCTACTGAAATGGGAAGTATTCCTACAAAATACAGTGGAAATTCCATTGCTTGAGTCACCTGAGGTAGGATCAGCAAGGCTCCCATACAGACTAGGTGTAACTGGGTGAAGAGCAAATTCAGCCTTACTGAGCGTGTCTTATGTTCATCTCTCAGAAGTAAAGAGCATCTGTCTTGCCCAAGCAGCACAGGAGAGAGAGGAATTTTTTGGCATAGAGAACCGTCTCGATCAACACACTGTAGTCAAATTAAATCAGTGAGTCACATCATAAAACCAAGAGAAATCAGACACGTGGTTACTTTCTCCCATGATGACCTTGATTTCATTCATGCAAGAGCAAATGTTCCTAGAAGGACCTGAAAGCCTGGATATGGGGCAGGGAGAAGAAATAAACCACATGGGATTTACTGGTTAGGTACAATGGCGCACACTTGTGTTCTAGTCCTCCAGAATCCATCACATCAGTTTCAGAAGGCCAGAACAAGTCACCAATCTCATCCTGCAAACTAGATCACCCAATAAGCACCTCCTTGGCTGCGCAGCTGAAAGTGCACCCCTACAGCATTGACCCAGACGCACTACTCAGTAAAACTGGTTTTATATATCAGCCATATATATATACATATACATATCTTAACAGAAATCTTACTACTAGGATCTTCTCACCTGTAGGGAAGCTTGAGACAGGAAGACAATCCTAAGTCACCTGGAGAAAAGTAATTTTGGTTACCCAAAGAAACCAACACAAAAAAGGCAGTTCCTCTTTTTTTTATGCGAGTGCAACAGCCATTAGACTGATCCCAGAGCTTTGACACACTATATGTATATAGTCACTATATCAAAAAGCCACTATATCAAAAAGCCCATTCAAAGCCGATGTGCACAGGTACACACACAATCCATTTCTCACACATCAAAAAGCATTAGGTGATAGTTTTGTGACCACAGAGCTGCTTGGGACCGTGTTTTTAACCGGACTTTCTAACCTGTAAGAGTTTATAAACCATATACTGATTGCTCACAGACAGCTAGGTGCTTAAACGAGGCTCAGGTGGGAATGTAAAATGCTGCATCACTCCATCGCCAGCATCCCGGAGCTGTTCAGTTCCCTCAGACAAGAGCTGGACTGAAGCCAATTTGAGCGCCCTAAAAGCGAAGCGGTTTGCATTCGGTTCACGGATTTCTTGTTATTGTAACCATAGCACCTTCTCTCTTTAACCTTTTCTATACGAAGCAGCATAACATGGTCTCTACCTCCCATCCTTAAAATTTCTCTCCTCCTTTGATATAGGCAGAAAGTAGGATAATAATCATTTTATTCGAGACAAACAAAACCTCCACTTATAATAAAGAATGACTCCTCTAAGGAATGACAGTTGGATAATGGTTGGAAAGCAAAATGCAGTGAGGCAGAGATGGTGGCCATAACCCCACAAATCCACTGTCTGATTTTCAGAATGGAATACATTGCCTGAATATAGCTCCTTTTTTTGCCTCTTTCGTTTCTGTTCTGTTTTTTATATATATAATTTTAGCATGGGAAAGAAAAAATAATCTAAGTTTGCTTCCAAAGTTATCCTGAATTATTGATCCAACACTTCTTATGCTCCTCTCAGATAATTAAGGGTATATGGGCTACATATATGTAACCTAAAAGATGTAGTTCCTTAAATTCTATAGAGACCTGAAAGCCTCTATAGATCTGAAGGTGCAATTACAGGACATCATACCAACAAGGCAGGGAAAGAAATTAAAAAGAGATGATATCAGAGGAGAGTTTCACAGCACAAGGAAAGTGTGTGATACAGAAAATTGTTTCAGATAAAAGAGAGATCTTGTTTGACCTTTAAGATCACACAATGACCAATTTACATCAAAGTTCTGCAGCTGTTTTGCTACTTAGAGAAAGCAATAGCTGGAGGATTTTAAAACAAAAAGCACATAAATAACCCTAAAATGAATTACTGAAGGAATGAGGCGTCATGAGGTTATTTGTCCAAACATTAGGTTTGACTGTGTTTCCTATTGTGTCCATGCAGCAAGCCCAAGCCCAGCAGTATGCTGCAGGTTGACCTCCTGATGCTACGGAAAATCTAGTCCTAGACTTCTGCACGCTCTGAGGCTTGGCGAGTTTGACCTCGGCATCTGCAGTGATGTAGATGATATATCAGAAAAGGGAGGACTAAATTGTAATAGTCATGGACTTTGACAAAGATGTGGATGAAGGGGATCGGATATTGCATGGCATTACATTTAATGGTATATTACCCAGACCTGCCTGCCTATCTCACACTGGCTTCTTTCCTGCTTCTGTTTATTTTACCATTGACAAGCACGTGAAGCAGCATCTTTGCTTTTACTGGTGATGGGCGAGGGGTATTTGCACCCTGACCAATTTCAAAAGAAAAGAGCTGGGTGGTCTCCATCAGTAAGGCAAAGACAAGAGAAGCATGGCCACACCTCCAGCCAATCTATACACCCCACCTCTAGATTCATTCCACGGGTGTTCGGCTTATTTCCAATTCCCACTGTTAGCTCCTTATGATCATCTTCTCATTCTGCTTGTGTACAACTTTGAGCTCTCATCCATGAATGACACCCTCAGCTGCACCTGCAATACTAAAGAATATTTCTTCCAAAATGCCTGCTTCTTAACAAAAGAAATTTTCAAGTTCTCCTGTGCTAGCAGCAGAAGCACGAGGGACACAGCTGAAGCAACACAGTGGGCACTGGCTAGAACAGTCAGAGGCTGCAAGGAAGGACAACCCTAGCACTCCTTTCCAACAGCACTTTCACTATTACCAATTTATTTGTGTCAGGAATACATCTGACCCACCGACACATTCGAAATAAGAGAAGGAATATCATTCCTATGTGACTGTAGATGGGTCCTTTTCCCTGCCCACCACACACCTTAAGAATTCAACTGGAGATAGTATTCATTTGTGAAACCGAGCAGGGAAAAAGCACCTGGATGCTGAAACCAAGTGCACCCTCAGTAAGTTCGCAGATGAC
>NW_010433892.1:2559-2982 GCF_000710305.1 Buceros rhinoceros silvestris | reverse complement strand
CTCTTCCCCCAGCCTGGAGCCTTGCAGAGGGCTGGGGTGACCCCAGGGCAGGACTCAGCACCTGGCCTCCTCAAACCTCACAACATCCACCTCCCAGAGCCAAGGCGGTTCTGTTGCCAATGAGAGCCAGACCCACGCGGGTCCTGCTGTGCCGGCACGGCCGCACGCGGGGCCTCGGTACCCCATGGCCAGGCCAGGCCACACACCGTAGATCTCGGTGGAGATGCGCCTCTGGGCGTACATGGTGAAGCCCTCATTCAGCCAAAACTCGCCCCATGTGGCATTGGTGACCAGGTTGCCAAACCAGCTGTGGGAGATCTCGTGGATGATGACGTCCACCAGTGAGCGGTCCCCGGCCAGCAGGCAGGGTGTCACGAAGGTGAGGCAGGGGTTCTCCATCCCACCAAAGGGGAAGGAGGGCGG
>NW_010433892.1:1232-2378 GCF_000710305.1 Buceros rhinoceros silvestris | reverse complement strand
GAAGAGCGGATGGCTCGGGTCAGACCTAGCTCCGCCTGCAGATGTGGCTGGGGACGGGAGGATGCTCCCTCCCTGGCCCCAGGGAGCAGGAGGCCATACCTGCCCCAAACATAAGGTCCAAACAGCTTCTCCCCAACTGCCAGGAACTCCTCGATCACCCCATCATACTCCTTCTTCGCAGCCTCGATCAGGCAAGGCTCCGCCCAGACACGGCTTCTGGCCAAGGGTGCAGAAGAGGAAGCTGTAACCCCGAGCAGATTTCTACCCTATTGTTTCATCAGGCAAAAGCTGCACGCGTTTATTCCACAGCCTGTGATAAAGGACGTTAACAAATCTGAAAGTGCAAACCGCTGGGATTTCTCTCCTTGCCTGAATGTCAAAGGGCTTCTACATGGCTGCCAGGAGCCCGAACAAACCACCAGCCTTGGGAAGAGTCATGGCACCCTCCAGGGCTGGGACCCTCCGGGGCTGGGACCGGCTGCTCTCAGTCACGTGCAGGGAGGTGAAATGAGCAGAGCCAGGGACACCCTCGAAGGCAGCGAGGCTCCTCCTCACCCAGCAGAGCCCGTGGCCTGGTGACACAGCACCACGTCCACAGCAGGCGCGGGACTGCCCTCGTCATGCTCACAGCGTCCCCACAGCCACCTGCCCTCCAGAGCCCCGCGGGGCGCTGCCACAGCAGTTGCCACAGCACGGGAGCTTCGCCGTGCGGCTCCCCTAGCCGGGCTCAACACGTGGGTCTCCTCCGGAGCCACCTACCTTGGGCCAACGTCAGCAGACACAATGTCCCCGACAGCCAGAGCGATCAGGTAGGAGGGGATCGGCTGGGACATCTTGAAGACGAAGGTGTTATCCTTGTGCTTCTCCCAGCTCGTGGCACTCATCACAGCCGTAAAGCCCTCGGGAACCTGCACACGTAGACCAAACTGTGTGACATACAGACAACCAGGCCAGGGATGCCACCGTGTCTGATGGCGAACACGCCCCAGCATGCTGGAGGCGGCTGGGACCATGAGCACTGAGGGTTTTGGGGGGCCGGGCAGAGCGGTACCAACCCGAGCTCCAATTCGGGACCCCAGCCACACCCCCGCAACAGCATCGCTCAGCACTTGAGCTCGAACACCTGCTGGGTACAACACCGGGACA
>NW_010433892.1:538-1171 GCF_000710305.1 Buceros rhinoceros silvestris | reverse complement strand
GAGCCCCAACCCCGTCTGGGTACAACCCCGGGACCCCCCCAGCTGCCGCGTGAGGTGCCGCCGAGATAAAGAAATGCTGGAGCTGCAGGTGCTCAAAGGGCAAAGGGCAAAGGACGCGGCTCCCTCGGGCCTGGCTCTGCTCCCATTTCTCACTCAGCAACTCGGTTCTCCCGTGCTCAAGCCAGGGCAGAACCGGTGGCTGATCCACCGGCCTGGGCTGAGCCTGGGAGCCACGGCTGGTCGCTCCCGAACACAGAGCAAGTCCCCACGGCATCACGGTTCTCTTAGTACCGAGCATCACACCAGGGCTCTGTGACAGCCGGGCCCCATACTCCCCCATAAATTCCAGCACCACCAGCGGATGCCACCACGTGCCATCAGCCCTGGCTTGGTGACACTCCCATAAGCTGCTTCCCTCGTCCCCACTGCCAATGCCACCGCGGGACAGCTGCACGCAGCGAGGGGACCTGGATTATTTAGTCCCATTTTTGTCCCAAACCTGGGGACCAGCAGCTGCTCCTTCCATCCTGAAGCCTGACAGCCCTGGCACCACCACCAGGCCCCGGTGCCGCCCGGCGTCACTCCCCTCCTCCAGCAGCGCCCCCCCAAACTCTGCTTGTCCCAGTCACCCTC
>NW_010433892.1:0-354 GCF_000710305.1 Buceros rhinoceros silvestris | reverse complement strand
CCTCCATCCTCCTGTCCCTGTGCTGCTACAGGGCAAAACCAGGGTTTTCTGTGATAACTGGAGGAATTATTAGACAAGTGCAGCAGCACGAGGAGAGCAGAGAGGTTCGAACGTGAGCTGACCCAGCAGCCAGCTGGCGCTTTGGCATCAGGAGAGCCTTCAGCTTTTTTCGCGTCGTGGCGACACGGTGGCCGGTGCACGTGGCTGGGGAGCAGCCAGGGGACCGGTGGGGTCTGCTGGTGTTCCCCTAGAGAGGAGTACCGCAGAAAAACCGGAGCATCAGTGAGCCAGTCCTCAGAGCCTTTGCAGCTGGGGCCGGCGGTGGAGGCTCCACAGCGAGTGCGACGAGCACAG
>NW_010433891.1:0-216 GCF_000710305.1 Buceros rhinoceros silvestris | reverse complement strand
TTCCTCAAGCTGCCTCTACTTTTCCTCACCTACTTTTTCTTCTCTTTTTTCCCCCCTCTCCCCAGCCCCTCTAAGGGGGTGCAATCCTCCCTCCTCCAGCCCTCAAATGCAGGGGTCAGTCCTAGATGGTGTCCCCAAAATATCATCATCACTTCATGTTCTTCATCATCCCCCTCATATTCTGCCTTATTAAAACAAAAAAAAAAAGCCGCGGGT
>NW_010433890.1:0-271 GCF_000710305.1 Buceros rhinoceros silvestris | reverse complement strand
CCCTGAGTGAGTCCTGAGATGTTGATGATGGTGGACCTGGTCAGGTCCCAGGGATGGTGCTGGTAGGACTTGGTAGTCCCAGGGAGAAGCTGGTGGCTCTGGGCAGGTTTTCGAGATGATGGTGGTGGTCCCAAGGGTGGTGCTGGTGGCCGTGGGTGGGTCCCGAGATGGTGCTGGTGGCCATAGGTGCCCCTGGGCAGGTCCCCCTTCTGCAGCCCACCCCGTCTCTGTCCCCCAGTGTTTGCCCAGCCCATCGTGAGCAAGGCGAAGC
>NW_010433889.1:26836-34462 GCF_000710305.1 Buceros rhinoceros silvestris | reverse complement strand
AGGGGGGGAGGGGAGAAGCATATACTGTACCTATTGTCAAAAACACACATGGTGATTAGCTATCAATAAACATAACCAGAGCAGATAATCTTTTTGTCCTGAAGCCCTTCTTTTAGTGGGGAAATTAATTTTGGTCTCTCCTCCAAGCAGTTACTGAAGTTTAACATAATGGTAATTACTACTATGTTATAATTTCTTATTCTTCTGCCTCACTTGACCAAAACTGGACAAGAGACTCCAAATCTCCTCAGGAAAGACACAAACATGAAAAGCAACTGCATGAGACTTAACTACTCTAGGAACAAAAAGAATTGACCCCAAACATCTCCCATTCAAACAAGTCCCTCTCTAAATGCTGAATGAGTTTTTATACCCATATCCTTGGAAACTAAATGAGTACTTACCAGTAACATAACATGCAAGGGAACTTGTACAAATTGGTATTCTTAGAATTTGGTTAACCTTACTATTATCTCAGGAGCTTCTTCATTTTGGAAACTATAATTATATCCTAACAGATCTCCCTCTTCAGTTTCTAAAAGCCTATAAACTGCCAAAACATCAATGAAATAGGAAAAGCTTATCTGTTCTATGCCAGTGAAAAGATGGTACTTCTTTCAAATAAATAGATTTTCAGGGAAATGGTATAGGGTATCACTCCATCCATATATACAGCAGGTGGTTGCTTTCTAATTGTTATTTACAAATTGTGAATTATCTTGCCAGTTAGATGATCAATTCAGCTGACCTTCCATCACAGTAGTTGTTTTGATGCATTTCAAAAGAAGTAATGACCTCATTGGTTAAACCCTTCCCCCTGTTTAAGCCTTGAAGCTTTAAACGTTTTAAAAAAATAGCACCAAGCATTTTCATCTGACCAGGTTGGAAAATTTAATGAAAAACTTATCCTTCATGCCTTCATGAACACTTAACCATAACAGGACCTCTTCTTTATACGGAGTCTTTAGACATGGTTCTACTGAAATTCGGTATACTCTCCTTCGTTTGGTTTAGCCTGCTCATGCAAAGCAGATTTCTGAGAAATACTTAAGGGAGGTCTTGCAAAAGACGAGGAAGATTTTTGAAAAAAAATTAGTCTTATTCTAGCCAAATCTTTTTCTTTTTTTTTCCTCACCTAAAAGGAAGGTATAGTGCACTTAAGATTTTTTTTTTTTTTAATTATTTTTATTTTACAGTGAGATAGACTAGTACCGCTCTACAAATTGTTCTAACTTGCCTCTAGTTTTAGTATGGGGAGTTCAATCACTGGCCCGGAAACCTCTAAGCAAAGGAATTTCTGGCATCTTGGTTGGAACTGGCACCAACCCATTTTCCTTTGTTCTCATTAAAGGAACCATAATATGCTAAGTTAAATAATAAAAAAAACCCACCAAACCCCAAACCCCACACAACAAAATGCCAAAGTAAAAGCAGAATACAAAAGAAATGCATATTCAGTGAATTACTGTAAGAGATTATTTCCCTAATTTGACCCATTTTTCTAATAAAAGCACTATTTATTGCTGCAAAAATCTGTAAACTGATCTTTCCAAGTGACTTGAACATCTTCCCTAAGTAATTTGTCTTCATGTACAGTTCTTCAGTTTGAAATGTCGGGATAGGAGCAGCTAGCTATCCATGCAGAAAATACTACGAGCTGTAGCTGTCGCAAATATTCAAATGCATGCACTAACCTAAAACCAGTACGACCCCCAATTATGATCAACTTTGATGAAGGGTAAAGATTTCAGCAAATTCTGTCTATTTAGTTAAGAGGAAAAGAAATCATACCAGCTCTCCAGATCACAGCATGCCAGAGGAGCAATGTAGCCTAAGAATGCCAAAATATCTCTGTAAACAAGTTTTTAATTCGTACCATGTTGACCGCAGAACACAGTATTTTTAGTCATACAAAGTCAGTCATATCTTCTACATGGAATAAAGAGCTTGCCTTTTTACCTTCCCTCCACTCTTTAACCAATAATGGTCACTCCCTGAAGGGTCTAGATGGCATCTGCAACTTCGAGCCAAGTTCTTGGACTTTAAGACCATTTACCTTTTTTGATCATGTAATCTCCAGTATCTCTAAACCAGAGTGCATAGTCACCAAAATTTCTATTTTCTGGACACTGGAAACAACAAGAAAGCACAAATTCTAATATAACACAGAACCATTATTTTTTTCCCCTTCTCTATCTCCTTGAAAGGAAGATTCAACCATTCACCTGGGTGCACACACAAAGAAATATTAAAGATTTTATGAATGTACTTATTCTTTAGAGAGAATAATGCAGGAAAAAAAAGCAGCAAGCACATTAAATTGGATGCAAAAGGGAAAAAAAGTTTTAGGATTGTAATTCATATGCACCTAGGATGCCACTGACTTGAGCTGACAGTCCAAAAAGTGAATTCTTAGCAAATCAAAATGTATGGCACTAACTGTGTAGATACCATAGAGATTTGGCTGAATTTAAAAAATATCTTTACATTAAGAATATAAACAAAACACTTATTAGAGGGGCTTCAAAATTAACAGTCCTTAAATGATTTTGCTTGCTGTTCTTTAAGCCTAGTGTCTCACCCCCATGTAAGATGTCATCCAACAGCTGCCATCCAAATAGCAGTGAAATGCTGAAAAAAGAGCAATGCCCATTTAAATGATTCATCATAATGCTCCTGAGGAAGCAGCAGCTTGGGAGAGGGAATAGCAACTAATCAACGAGAGTGTAAAAAAAGACTTCTTGGACAATGAACTTGAGATGTCAATTGAGTGTCCAGTACATAGTTTGCCTCCTGGAAAGGGACTAGAGGACAGGGGGTGGTGGCGTCTGAAATAAAGAGGCTCTGGGATTTTAGGAATTTGATTGTATGCAAATGCTCTCCCCTCCAAAGTACAGTAAGCTCTTTAAACAGCAGTAAATCAGAACACACTCCTTTTTACTAGCAATCAGTTACTAACTGTAATAACTAAAGAAACCAATGGTGTCAAGGATAATATGTATATGTTATATAATAATACTATCTACTCTGAGTATTTTGAAATACTGTATTTATAAACCAAGCCAGCTAGAATGGAACATACACTTTTATTTTGGAAAGACAAGAAATGAAAAGAAGTCTCTTGATCAGATAAGACTGCAAACTCAGATGCAGGCTTTGGGCACTTCCTACGCAGGACAAATCCAGATCTTGAAGGGGGGGGAGGGGAAGTCGCTACAACCCAAACAAACAAGACTGTTCTTACCATAAGTCATTTGGAAGAAAGCACTATAAAAATCTTCCAGAAAAGAAGTGCCAAACTATTCACACGTAGAATGTACACCATCCACAAATCTTTTCCTCTCTCAATACTCAGCAGCAGCATAGGTTAAACAAACTGTGATAGGAGGTGGGAACTTAACGTCCAAAGTTGACTTTTTTGTCTGTGATCTCCTATAGCATGTTTTTCTCCCCTCACCAGTCATCTGTCATCTGTTTTTCGACAAATTGAGAAAATACTTCCAAAATAACAGCACACCAACGGTGTAGGTTAGCTAAAGTACATAGCTAAAGCCTGTATCTTTTCATGACAAAATAAAACATACAGTGCTATGTGCTTTGCTACCTCTTAATTCATGGTTTGGAAGAGGAAAAAAATAAAATCACTGAGAAGGTGAAGTGTCATATTTTCAACATTAACTTCCAGAAGTGCACGCCTAGTTGTAAATTATTTTTGCTTAGAATACTCAGACTAGAGTTTTCCTGTGGGGAATACTTTTAATTTTAAATACAAAAATTCCCTAAGATTTAAGTATAATATTAAACTGCTAAAATATGGAAGACAATTGATGAAACTCCTGGCATTCTGAAGTGCTTAAGTATAACTTGTATGTATTTCTGTTACACTGTTCACATATACTGTATTGTAAAGGGTGCAAGCCAGCTTTTGCAATATTATTGACTTACAAGTCTTATGGTTAAAACACAGCTGCCTCTACAGATAAGAATTCACTACTGTCTCATCCATTTCTACCCACTCAACTGCACAACAAGGGGCAATTCTTTTTCTCAGGGCCCCCTTATATACAGAGGTAGAGTTGCCTTTAAATGCAAACTTGTCCTGCCATTCACTCCTATGCAGGGAGTAAAAAGACTTCTACAATATGCAGGTGAATAAAATATTCCTTAAGTCTCAGTTGGACCAGTTTTCATCTTTAGTCTAATGGTCTTGGATCCTCAAATATCCAAAGGACATTAAAGAAAGAAAAAAATTTCTAAATTAGAACTCTCCTACTCAGATACCAATACCAGAGCTAGGCCTGAATTATCACTGACAGGCTGAAAAATATTCTTGACATGCTAATACAAATGCAATACCCTGCAACAAAAGCGTCTGGTATGACCACTACAGATGTAGCACAAGTTTCTATGGTGGCTTGATAGGATGCTGGACAGAGGACTTCAGTGCTTGGGGACATTGCTCTAATAGGCTACTTATTCTACACACACACAAAACCATCAGTAATGACAAATCAGCTATCCCTTTACTTTTGAACATAACTGTTGCTGTTTTCAAGAAAAAAAACGTAACTTGCCATGAATTTCAACAGATTTCGCAGTGATACCCAGATTTAGGTATCCCAAATCTGAGTTGATTATCTAAATTAGGATTTGGAGGCTGCTTTGAAAATCCCAGCATGTATATTCTGAAAAAAACTTCTGCTTAGGTTGGTACTGTTGCAAATTTAAAAAGTGCAAGGGTACCCAAGACATATCTCAATACCTTCTTTAATATGCAACATCCTTAAAACGTCAAACAAACCCCATGTTATGCAAGCATTTAGCTAACTGTCGTCTTTAAATTTTGTAAACACTGGTTTATGCTTCAGACAGAAGGTATGGCTAGGGTCCTTGATGGGATTTTTAACCACTTTAAAGAAATCCTTCAAAAGAATACTGTAGTACTTCATAAAACGTCTGGCATTCTCACCAACCAAAGACGACATCTTCAGGATATACACTGCAGCCTTTTTACAGTTTTCAACAACAGTATGAAACAGTAGGATTGGTCATTTTATGCCACTGTGGCAGTGGTATTCACATGTGCACCCAGTATTGGCAGGCTGCTGAAAACGAAGGAAGGCCTGTTAACTGGCTCCTTAATTTGAAGTATAAGAAAAGGCTGATAAAGCTTGTTTCACCTAGTTTTAAAACAGCAAAAATAAACTGGGGGAAAATAATTTTGCTGTGTAAGCAACATAGAAGTACGTTATAATGAAGACTGAGACAGACTTTTAAACATGCATGCTGGAAGATGAAAGGTAATCGACATAAATTGCAGGAAGGAAAATTCTTACTAAATATTAGGAAATTTTCTTCACTGTAAGGATGATCAACATGGCAAGAGATTGCCATGAAAGGCTCTAGAATAACCCTGAAAAGCCTGGTACAACTTAGAACCTTGATCTATCCTTCAAATTGATCTAACCTTCAAATCTGGCACTTCTTTGAGCATGGGATTGGATGAGATGACTTTCAGAGGTCCTTTCCAAGTTAAATTATTTTATTAGCCTACGAATCCTGTTTTGAGCTTAGACCATTTAGGTACTGCTTTCATATAAAACTGTAGTGTCACACAAATCCAGGAAGACCTTGAATAGTCCTGCTAAAATGTCAAAGAATACTGTAAGAGAAAATTACCAAATTTAAAACAATTTTGTGATCCTCACTGGTTGCAATCTCTTCCTGGCACTACTGCAGTTTTGGAGGGTCTCATTAAAAATTCCTGGCTCAATCTATACATTAAACTATCATGCTAGGGAAAAGGCTATCCAGTAGGTCTAACAAATGTGTCCAGCTGGGTTTTGATTACCTTAGAGGATGAAGGTGGCACAACCCTTCTGGACAAGCTGTTCCAAAGGTCTGACAACACTACACACTTAAAAGTTTTTTCCTTGTGTTTGAGTGCAGTTTCCTGTATTTCAGCTTATGCCCATGGCCTCTTGCCTCTTCACCAGGCATCTCTTCGAAGAGTTTGGCTCAGTCTTCCTTAGCCCCCTCATGAGTTACATGTAGGTAAGATCCTCCCCCAAGCCTTCTCATCTCAAGGCTAAACAGTCAGTCCCCACTCTCTCAGGTTCTCCTCATATGTCAGATGCTCCAGTCCCTCTCTGTGGCCCCTCACTAGACCCCCTCCAGGATGTCCAACGAATCCCTAATGAAGGTAAGTAACAATACAAAAAAGCAATTTCAGGGTTTTTCTTTTCTTTTGAGATCTACAGCAAAACATTTGAAATTAATGCAGCTTTTTAGAGTCACTTAAGAATACAAATCATTGATCCTTTGTGTGTTTATCATTTGTTTATAGCAGATGGCAGGTAAACATCACAGCAAGAGGTAAGCTTTACCAAGGCAAACAATTTTGTTAGGCAATTGAAAATTTGAGATTGTGAGTACAAAAAGATTTAAGTGATTCATACAAATTTAAGAGCAGTATCCACAATAGAATTTTGCTGGCATTATGCTGCAGGTGCAAAAAACAAGTATCTTAATCTCTTAGTTGCATTTCTAAAAAGCACGCTTATCGACTTTTATCATTTTATCAACATTATTAGGAATTATAGTCCTTAGGGCTGGACCTGTATGACAAGATCTCAGATGCCACCCAAACACAAATTTATTAGTTAAGAAAAAGTACTGCCTATCACTAACCTCACACTCTCTAATAACCACAGAGAAGAGAGATAATGTAGTAAGGCACTTGAAAAGCTCTAATTAGAAATCAGCTCAACTGTAAATAATTCTAGCTTCCACTTGCATCTAAAATAAGACAGCAAACACAAAGCTGTGATAAATCCAATACAACATCTCTCCTATTATTCACTACAATGACATGTTTCATTATACTAACACACATCTGAAGAAACAATTCAGAAGCGCAGAAATCTAACTCCCACTTTTTATTTCTGCACTTATTTTTCTTCTGGAATTTTCTGAAAGTTTCTACTTCAACAAGCTTTGTATCTCTTGGTACCACAGCAAGGTGGGGAGTCTGAATAGAAAAAAATAGCAGCAATTACTTTGAGAAGTTTGGCTCACTTCCATGATGGAAAGAATGTGCACGTTCAGCAACAGAACTTCCCTAAACTCATCTTGGCTACCTCAGAAACAGTTTCTCACTGTCACAGAGGCAATGGACTTACTGTTTCTAGTTTATCTAGAAGGTAAGGAAGACCTTCAACCCAAGTCAAACCCCAGCCTTCCTGCAACAAGTGTTCTGCTCACTAATGGGAACTTCCTTCTCATGAGGAGACATTGAATTCGGCATATGGGAAAGGGGTAAAAAAAAAAAAAGGCGTTCTGCACTGTGATATTCCCAGAGACAATCTTCTTGCTTGCTCCAAAAGGCAGGTCAGGGGAAAAAAAAAAAAATTATGATATCAAAATTGAATTACCATTGCATTAACTAAAGAAAAGAATACAGAAGACAACCATCACTGCAATACTTCAATACTTCTAGGACAAGGCTCTGTTCTTCCCATCTGAACAAAATCCCAGGAAAAAAATCCCACCCGTTACTGGATTTAAGCTTAAAGTCACATGAAAAAGCCTTTCACTAATGGAAATCTATAATTTTCTTCTCTGACC
>NW_010433889.1:0-26698 GCF_000710305.1 Buceros rhinoceros silvestris | reverse complement strand
CCTAAAGCACTGTGTACCAGCATCTTAAATTGTTCATCCTTGAAAGAGCAGTTTGTTTGCAATTTCTGTTCCTTTATTAAAACGCATTCTAAAGAAATAAGGCTGGTATTTCAAAGAGGACCAATTTACCATATGCACACCAACAAGAAGGCCCTGGTTCTATCATATTTCACATTATTTCAGTGAAGACCTGTATAAAAACTTCATGCACAAACTGACTACCTCAGTGTCAAGCTTCCAGAATGATTACTCCTTTTACACCAACTTATGATTTACCTTCTGAAATCACAATGCTTATCTCTATGCTTTTAAATTTAACGCAAGTCACCATCCTGCTTTTATTTTTCCTCCAGCCACCATCCACTTTCATATATGGATATTTAAGGAACCAAAAGAGTGAGCACTAAACCAACAACCAATGCTCCCAGCACATTTAAACAAGAGTGCTTCACACTATTTACTATGGTAAGGCCCTTTTTAAATAAACATGTGACTCACTGTTTGTTTTCTTCACCAGGAGGTGGAGTCTTGCCATGCCCCTCCATTACAAAATCCTCATGTTCCATCTGCAAAGGCAAGCATTGCAGGTCAGAAATCGGCGGAGCAAAATGCACATCACCTAAGTGGCCCTTTTCCATATGCAACAACTTAAGCAGCCACTCTATCACAGTGGCTGATCCAGAACAGATCAGAGTAGTTTCTTAGTAACATATGTAAATCTCTGACCCCATTGCTATGGTATCATTTTATAGCACAATTTTCAGAAAAATCACAAAAGGGAAAAAGAATTATTTAATTGCTATAGCAGAAGACTATCAGTCAGGGTATCTAGGTTGTAAGTTTTGATCTATTATAGACTTCCTTTGTCATTCTGACTAAGTATGGCTTCTACCACTTCTTCCTAACATATAAAGCAGGAATTAAAAAAAAAAGTTACGTCTCTCAACATCTCTGGAGAGAAATTAGAATTTTCAAAGAAACTCATTAACCACTAACTGCTGTGAAAGCAGAGTACTGCTTCTGAAAAATAACTTTTATATGAAAGAGACTTTCATTGCACACATGCATAGTTTAGTTAGCAGGGTAAAAAGAGGCCTAAGGGAACCTCAAATAGATGCTGTTCCAATGACAACATAAGGTAGGCATTTCCTTTGGCTCACATGTTAAAAGATTCCAAGGGCACTAAGGA
Source organism: Buceros rhinoceros silvestris (assembly GCF_000710305.1). Lineage (NCBI taxonomy): Eukaryota > Metazoa > Chordata > Aves > Bucerotiformes > Bucerotidae > Buceros > Buceros rhinoceros. The sequence goes on along the minus strand of NW_010433889.1, from coordinate 25,509 downwards.
AGTTTTCGGTTTAATTGTTCACTTTTAAAATACAGTTTTAGCATACATTTTCAGTAATTTCTTTGGCCAGAAAGAAGAATTACATTATACTTGATCATTAATTATATACTCTTCATTTAATTACTTCATTCAGCCAGAATTTCTTGCACAGGTAGCAAAATATTCTTCTCTTTGCAAAAAAATTTAACACATGCATTTAGTATTTTATATAAACAGCCAGATATACAGTTAGCAATGCTCTACTTCACGTGAAGCCAGCAAACAGGCCACAGAGCAATATTGAATAAGCCATACAAAGCAACTAAATCATAATCGCATTCAAATCTATGATCCACTACATTAAACTGTAAAGAGAAACACTATTCAGTCGGAAAAGATAATGTGGTTTAGTCAGTCTTGGAGGAGCATAAAAAACCAAAATCAAAACCAAACAAAACCCAGCAGCCACCTTCTCTTGTGCCCCTATCTTTCCCTCAAAAAAGTCAAATATACTCATTTGTACCTTGATCCTGTTCACAGGTAAAAAATACTGACAAAAACCATTATCTGCATATTGATATCTAACAAGGATAACAGAAATTACATTACTGGCCTGCATAAACATAGCTCTAAGCAAAACCACAAATGAACTGAGAAACTCATGAACTATAAAGCAGTAATGACATCCAGAAGGCAGATAATCAAATACGTGTAAGGTAATTTCATATTGTAAACATGTACCCATACAGCCCACAGTCAAAACAGTATTTTCATTTAAAAGCAATGTTTGAAAGCAAGAAAATTTTGCATTTCACAAATAACTCAGACTTTTATCCATGTATTCCCCACCACATCCCACATATTCTCCATATTCCACCACCATATCCCACACATTCCCCACACTGAAACCTATTTGTACCTCAGTTCATATCTGATTCTCAAGTGCTCTGACATCCAAACTCAAAATTGCCTAGCTGAAAACAAAGGTATCCGTTCCACTAATTCTGTTGTTGCAGATGTTAAAACACAAGTATGACAACTGGTAAAATAGCTACATATTGTGGCCACATCACAGAACAACATGGTTCTGTAAGTGACGGTAAATGTTCAAATTTCACAACCTGAAATCAAGTGGTATTTTAGCCTGTTGCTCGTGTAAGACCAGTACAATTCATGTGAATGGTAAGGAAGGGAGCAGTTTGAGGCCAGTACTAGGAAGAATTATGAAATACAGCCTTTGGGAATAAAGAAGCACTACATACAGCATACAGAGTGGTAAACTAACAAGATTCCCATATAAAATAGAAATTCAATTTAATGAGGCTGTAGAAAAGGGGAAATCATAAAAACTGAAATATAAAATGGGAATTATTTTAAAACCAACAAGAACTTCGAAGAGAACACAAAATTATTTTACTAGATCATAAACAAGACATTTGAAGGAGAAGGCAATTGCTGAAGTACTGCCAATAAAACTGTTGCTTTAACATCAATTTTAGAGGAATGCCAGGACATAGCTGCTCCAGGCACATTATCATCTAGCATGCATAGGTATCAAAATAACCATTTCAAAGAGAAGTGCGCAATTAAGAACAACAAATCACCTGAGCTAGAAGTAAGAAGATTGTAGGTGCAGTCACAATCTGTTTTAAAGCAACTAGAAACCCCATCTACATAAAGAAATGTTAATCAGCTTGCTCTAATTCAGACAGTAGGCAGAAGTATCTGAAATTATTAAGATCTGCAATATAAAAAAACCCTGAAGATACGGTATGATTATGTCAGCACAGAAAAATAGAGCAGGGCTTCGTATAACTTAGAGAAAAGCAATGACAAAGTTTCTCACGAGAAGTTCACCAACAAAATTAGTCAGAGTGAGAAAGTACTCACTAACAAAAACTGTTCAATACACAAAGAAGCTAACAAAAAAATGCATGAAGACACTAAAAGAGGACATGAGAACTTCAAGAAATTGAGTATTAGCGAACTAGAAATAAAATATCTCTTTTTAGAATGAATGAACTAGACTGGTAGGAAACAGCTGGCTGGTCAGGCTCAGAGGATAATGGTTACTGCACTGTATGCTAGCTACCTGGAGGCTGGCATCAAGTGAGGTGTTGCAGGGGTCTAGCCTAGGATAAGTCCATTAAACAACTTTACCAATGACTTGAAGCACAGGTAGGGCATACTCTGGTCAGAATTTTAAGTATTAACCGGGGTGAAGAGGTTCAGTCAACATGTTCAAGGGCAGAGCTGCCATTCAGATGGACCTGGATAGACTGAAGGAATGGACCCTGCAGGAACTTTATGAATTCAGACAGGACAAACACAAAGCTCTGCACCTGAGAGGCCCTGGCAACAATACAGACTGGAGACTGACTGGGGAGCAGCTCTGTGAAAAAGGTCTTGGCAGATAGCAAGCTGATCATGAGCCAGCAGTGTACCCTGGCAGGAAAGGTCAACAGTATCCCAGGCTTAATTAAGAAAAGCCTTGCTGGAAGATGAGAGAATTCATTATCACCTCTACCCAGTGCTTATTATTCCAGATGTGGTCTAAGACACCTCCTTTTAGGCCCCCCAATAGAAGAAACACTTCCATAAAGTAGATGCAGCAGACCACCAAGATGCTTAGGGAGCCAGAGCACTTGCCCTGTGAAGAGAGCCTGAGGATGATGGTCTTGTTCAGCCTAGAGAAGAGAGACAGCTTTGGGGAGACTTAACAGTAGCCCATCTGTATCTACAAGGAGGTCAGCAAGAAATCAGGTTAACCACAGTGGTACCCTGTGATAAGACAACGAGTATAAGTTGAAACGAAAGAAGTCCAGACTGGATATAACTTGTTCTCACCATGAGGACAGTCAAGCACTGGAACAGATAACCCAGGGAAGTTTTGTAGTCTCCTTGCTTCAAGGTTTTCAAGCCCAGACTGGATGAAGTCCCTTGTAACCTGGTCTGACCTCACAGATGACCCTGCCTTGAGCAGGAGATCAGACTAGAGACCTTGCAAGGTCTCTTTCAACCTGAAATTCCCAGCAATCCTAAGAACATGAGAACAGATTCAGTTTAATGTTGAGAGGTAATATATGGAAGTAATAAACAGGAAGAAAAAAAACCCTGCCAAATTCCTGACCCAGCAAGAACCTTCAGTGTGGAAAAGCCTAAGAAAAATCTCAGAAAGTTACATAACTAAAAAAAAGCGCGCACACACAGAAAAAAAAAACCCTCTAAACTATGCCAAACAGTAATATAGAAATACTGAAAAGACTGTAGGAGAGCCATAGTATGTCCTCTTTTAGAATACTGTCTATGAGTACAGACAGTGAAGATTCAAAACCCCTCCACAACACTAAAAATAGAAGAGTTCAGAATAAAGAAAGGTCCAAGGCAGAGGGAAGACTTCTACACTAATAAAATCCAACATTTGGGCTGCAGACCTCCCAGTGCAAGACAACACATCAGGCATACACGAAAGAGCATAGTTTAAGTTGTAACAAAAAAATCACCCCTTTGCTACCACACTATAAAAAAACCTTCTCTTAAGCCAAGCCATGATGATGATGATAAATAAACCTAATCCGCTCACCAAGAAAAAAAATAAGATATAAAATTATTTGAAAAAACACACTATTAGACAAAAAAGTAGTTGCTATACAAACATAAATCGCAACACCAAGTTTCACAAGTCCTTGTGGATTTTATGTTTTATATATCTATATGTATGAAGATTTGTGTATTGGAGGATTACAAACCACTAGCAATACAAGCTTTTTTACATTTGTGGCAATAGGATCATTTTTAAAAATGGAAGAGAAAGTTATACATGCGAGATCATTCCATGGGCCTGATACAGGGCAGCACTTTCTGCACTTCTCTTTCTGCAGAACCTTGCCTCTGATTTTTTTTTTTGCTTGCCTGCATATGTTAAAAAATTTCATGAAAAGTGATTTATATTTTTCACTTTGAAATTTGCAGTTTTAAAAGTTTTGGCTAGAAAATGCTACACAGTTTATTGAGCATTCTAAAAATTCTAGAATAAGGTTATAAAGTAATGCCCATTTCCAGGTTTCCCTGGCATTTAAAAGTAAAAGTTGCTTTACTGGGTAGTTCATCTGAATGCAGAGATGATACATATCTGACAAAGAGCCTTCTGTAAACAATCAATGAGTAAGATGACCTAGTAAAATTCCATGGACATTGCTTACATTTTCCTAAAACTAGTTCTTAGGCCCAACTCTCTATTCATAAGAGTTAATTAGAGATCAAAAAAAGTACTTAAAAATTAAAATATTTACATCTTATTTTCCCAATGACAATAGTAACATCCCACTGCAGAAAGGATAAGAACATATTTTAAGTGACTACCTGAGGATGAACTGAAGAGTTCAGTTAGCTGAAAACACTCTTTTTCTCCTCCACCCACAGTTCTTATAAAATTCCTATACACATTTCTTCCCCAAAAGACTCTCAGCTTCTCTTTGCTCTATCATCACCCTATCATGTCTGCCACTCTTTTACTCTTTTTAAGAAAGCTGGAGCTGAGAGTCCTCACTAAGTTTCACCCATGCACAGCATACAGCAACCAGACAGATCTGATGAACTGCAAGTGTTCTGAGAAAAGGTGTATTCTAAGTCCTTAGCTTCTCTTCATTTACACCATATGCAGGAAATGGAGTTGTCCTGAATAAGTAGAACGAGTGGAAGGTGGAGCTAATAGTAAACCTATTGTATTCCTCCCAAGGAAAGACGAAAAGGTGGAATGGCAGATCATCTGAGGCACTTTAGTTCCCTTGAAAGGACTGCAGAGGGAGCCGTTGATTCCAAGAGCAGGAATCAAAGGAACCGCACTCCACACCTGTTTCTCTTGGCAAGAGATGGAGAAGGCTTCAAGACTCTGGCAGCTGGAAGCAGGAACCAGAAATAGACTCTTAAACAGCAGGGGGGGAAGTCAATAGAAAACTTTTTTTTTTTTTTTTTTTAGAAAAAGGAACAAGTTGTTGAACTCCGCATTATATTATTTCAAAGCTTTTTTTTTTCCCCCTTAAAAATCCAGGCACCCATGACTATCCAAATTTTGACAAGTTAATATATTGAGTGTTCTAAATAATAAAAGACAAATTGCTTTATGTAAGCTAAAAAGAACTATTCAAAATTAGAAACTCAATATTTAATTTTTAGAAAATTAAATATACCAGAAGGAGCTTAAACAGAATAAACTATTACTTTTCTTTACAGAAGTGCAACACCTGTTACTACAGTTTCATACTATTCTTTCAAAAAATATCTTCAGTGAGACCATAATGGATTTGATTAATATGTAAACCTAATCCGGAGTTCCTAGATAAAGTCAGCCACACTTTGAAGGGTCAGAAAGTTTCAACTAGACTCCAGTGAGGATCAGCCAAGGTCAGAAGCTGCTTTCTGCATGTTGTGGCAATTCACTTCTAGTGCTTTCTGTTACCTACTAATTTTAACACAACCTACTGCAGGCACAGCTTAAGACTGATAAATTAGTTGTTTTGTCATGACTGCCGCTTTAACACCAATGCGCCTTTCCAACCCTCAGCAGCAACAGAGCTACTGTAAACAGGCCATCAGCGTATCTTTTGACCCAGTAATACTTGCTTTAAGTAGAATTGCACAACCTAATTGTTAAATTTAAAATCCAAGCAATTAGTCAGTAGTCACTACTGCTTACAGTGGTAGAAGCCCTATAAATGCCAAGCAGTTAGAAAACTTGTCAGAAATCTCAGAGACAATTTGAGGTCTAACAGAAATATAATCGCTACCAGAATTGAAAGCTGAGTCACCTCTCTGCCTGCCTTTATTACGGAGCACTTTGGACAAACTGCATCGGGGAAAATCTTACTCAGTAGCAACTGATTAATTAAAAACTTAATTTAACTTCTTTTGATAAAAAAAATCAATGCAATTTAGCTGCAAACTAATGGGGAATAACTTAGTGTTAAGCTAGGATCTCAAAATATCTACAGAATAGCACAAATTGGTTAGCAAAATTAGCCCCAAAATACACTTTTTAGATTAAACCTTAATTTCAGTAAAAAAGATGAAAGCATTTTAAGAAACACCTTAAAAATATTTAAACTTAAAAGAAAGAAAATAATAGAAAAAAAACAGCTCCTAAAATGAGAAAGAGCAAAATATTTTTCTGAATCACACAGAGGAATCTTAAGAGACAAGACATGCATGAAAAGTTACCTGGTCTCTCTCAGGATTTTGTATTGTAGAGCATTGCGATGTTACTAAACTTTCATTTGAACCTATTTATACCTGTTTCCCCCGCCTCGGTTTTGCCAAAATGCATTCTCAAAATACAAAAAATACCAACTCAGGATGTAATCCACCTCCTAGCCTACTCACTACTTTCTTGAAGTTTCTCATCAGCATCTAGATTGAGCATTTCAATGTTACTACCATCGCATGGCCCTAACTGGTTTTCCTGTTAGTAAAAAGAGAAGTGAAAACTTACATAATCACATTCAGTACTCCCTGCTAATCATTTTGAATGCTAACACACTTAATCGGCAGACAATTTTTACATACAACTTTTTAAAATCACTACTCTCATACCTGTGTTTGGTATACGCAGCCTAATGGTACTTTAATTCCTGACTCAATGAAATGTTACGACATTAACTATAAATGCCAACACATTAACATATACCACCATTAAAATGTGCATCATCCTTCTAGAACAATGGAGCAGATTATCAATGGCAGCTCAATTAATCATTACGAACAGGAAAAGTTATGTAATGCAGAATATGTAATTTATGTTTCACCATTCAGGTGAAACCTGCAGCAGTGGCTATAAGACTAGAAGTTTTGCTCATACCTCCAACTGTCTCTAATTAATCACTTGCAGAAAGAACCTATGGTCCATTTTCTACGCAAATTTTTAAACGTTTATGTTTTCTGATATTCTATGAAACACCCAGCAGCTTAATATGAATTCCTTGCTAAGCTTAAAATAAATACCTTTGTGAATATAATGAAACCAAGAGTCACGCTTTGGAAATGCTAAGAACGTTGGGACCCTAGCAACATTTCATACCATATAGACAAGAAAGTTTACTTAATTAAAACACGTTTTTTAAAAAATGCTTGCGAAGTATTTAATATATAATAGCTCATTTACTTACACATAATAATTCATCCGAATCTTGCTCTGAAAGGAATTTGAAGTACTAGTTGCTTGCAGCAAGATATTGTTTTGCTGGTAACACCTTCAACCAAAGATGTTTAAGTCACTCTAGTTGTGATATGACAAGGTATCTAGAAATGCCATTTGAAAACTTCCAACTCTGAAGCTGCCAAAGCAGGTTTGAACAGTTCAGCAATTTCGGACACAAAATGCGTAAAGCATTCTGAATGTAAGCAAAAGTGCTTTCCTTTTCCTGCACCACAGTTGATGTTGCACTCCATCGATTTCCTAGTGTGTTCTGTGCATACATAGCATGGATCCCAAAAAAATCTGAATTTAGAAAGACATGAGTAATTTCCATCTTCTATTTAACTAACTTTCTGCATTATACTTCAACTAAAGATAGTCATCATTTCACAAGCCATGAATTCTTGCTAAGTCCTGCAACTCTGAAAAAGCCTTTTACGCTTCCATAACAAGTCTTTTACACTTTCCATTTAGGGGAAAAATCTGACTCCAAAGCCCTTGAACAGTTCACCCACCACTACTACTTTGAACAACCACTCGTATGCAGCCCAATTAGCCAACTAATCTTACAGTTAATTTACTATTTATGATGCAGACACACATGAACAAGTGGTAGCAGTTTAAACTGACATTTGTAAGTGGCTGAGATTTTGATATACACATTGTTATCCACCCTGAGAGAGAAGAGAGACAACATGTTAACTGCTCTCTTCTACTTAGATCTGGAAAGTTAGACCACGCGTTGCCACAAAAGGACAACAGGCACAAATACAAAAAGAATTTTTAATGGCTCGAGAAAGCAGATTATAATCACTATTACTGAAAACTAAATTACATTTTTGCACTACACATTCAATCACCTCTGCCACAAATATTTTCTGCTGTTAGAAGTGACTGAAAGTGACAAAAACCAGGCACACACAGAGGTGCTGAAATTATTCTGCCTTAAGAGATATGACCAGATAGGCAAAGGAAGAGAAAGAACTTTTGTTTTCTTTGTCCACAGAGGAGAAATCTGTTGTGTGGATTCTAAACACATAGAAACTCCCAGTGGCCCAGAAAGTTCCTGAGCAACAAATAGCCGCAGGCTGAGAGCAATTCTAAGTATATGTTAACCCTGCTTTAAGCCTGTCTTAGGAATCCACTTTTGACCACTGTCAAAAAAGGAGAAGGAACACAGGCTTTTCACACTCGCAGCGTACAGCTACTTTCCAGTTTTCTCCAGTTATCAGAATGTAAATCCAAACTCATTTTAGTCACAAGGGAGCCAACTGACAATGCTGCTTGATTTTATTTTTTTTTTTTTCAAATTTCTTCGGATTATAAAAAACATAGAAACTCTGCAGCTGTTGAAACCTACCAATGTGATTTCAGAGTACTTCTGTAACATTTCTTAGCATCCTAATTCCAAACAGGCAGTAATGCATCTGTAGATAACTATTACACTCTTCCATATTCATAATATACTGTATTATCTACTATCCAAATGTGTCAGAGAACAGACTTTCAGAAGCGACAGGAAATGTTGACACATGCTTTTAGTGTTACTTTCACCCTCAGGGGAACTGATAGTGCACAATGCCTTTTTGCAGAGTTCACGTGTCCTTAGTTGTTCATATACTCTCTTATCTACTGTAATAATAAAAGACCACCACTACTATTTTTAGTGTCAAGAATAAAAAAAAAAAGTCTTCTAAAAAAAAAAAAAAGTTTTTCCCAAAAACCCCATATTAACTTTTTCCACCATAAAAGACCACCACTACTATTTTTAGTGTCAAGAATAAAAAAAAAAGTCTTCTAAAAAAAAAAAAAAGTCTTCTCCACAAACCCCATATTCACTTCTTCCACACCCAATGAGAGACAACAAAATTTTGAGAAACTGAAACAATTTTATACCCATCTAGTTCAAACTGAAAACGAAGTTCTCCTTGTCGGCTCATGCAAATGTATGAAGTCAACAAGACCAGTGAGGTTTACACCTTTCAATGACTCAGCCAAACTAATCAGACTACAGATGATTTGGAAGTTAAAGTAAGCTTTTGCTGCCCGTGGCTCAAATTTCTCCCCAAATACCTATCCCCTCCCTCAGCCTGCCATAAGACAGTAAGATTGAAAATATTTATCCATACTTTCCCATCTGCAATATTTTGGTTTAAGTGGCTGATTATATAGAACTCTATCACAGTGACGTGGAGTACAATCACTGCCAACAACTCTGTAAATCCAAAACTGAATGGGAAGAGATAAAAAGGCAATAGTCTGAAAAGGTAGAAACCCCTCAAATTGTGTGCCAGGAGTACATCTGCATGAGAAGAGACACTTTGTAAGCAAAGCAACAAAGCAATGTCTCTGACTGACTCCAAAATCCTAGTGGGACTATGCCATGTTAGTTCCCAAATGCAGAGCTGCCTTTTTTTTTTTTTTAATTTTGTAAGCAAGTATTATGCTTTGCAAAGTAATATAAACTACTGCAATCCACTGGAGAAGAGATGCTATTGGTGGAGAAAAACACCAATGCGAAAATAATTATGAAAAATAAACTTTTCAAGAGTGGAAAAGGTGAGTTTAAACTGAGTTTTATTTAAGACAGAAGCATTTATTCTTTTAGGAATCAGATACACACCTGTTCACTGCAGTGACATTCCATGGTATTACATTTTCTCCACATGAACTGTACGTAAGAAAAAGCTGTAATGATGACTGTTCTTACAGATCTCAAAGTCAATTTGGCAGATTATGGTATTTTCCAAAGGAAAGAAAATACAAATTTGTATTAAACTTCTCTTTTGTGCTTCAGAAGCACTTCAGGGTAATCTGAGATTAGAAAAGACAGTCATCTTTCAGTTTGGCATCTGTGTTTTAGCAGTCTTCATTATGGATAAACAGGTTTCAAATGAGCGATCCATCTTGCTTCTGTAGAAAACGGACATCCAACTGGCAAAATCCTCCACTTGATCGTAAATTTCTTTAAAAACATCCAAGCAGCTAACCTGTCAACAGCATTCTGTTATAATAGATCAAGTAGTAATAATTCCATGTTTTTTTTTCACAAAGTCCTCATCAATTTTATTGTGTTTATAACTGCTGTTTTATTAAGCCAGTAGACCTTGATAACATACTCTACTGGTTTTGGCTGGGATAGAGTAGCTAGTCTAGGGCTATGTTTTGGATCTGGGCTGAAAATAGCGTGGACAGACACAGTGGCGTTTTAGCTATGGCTCAGCAGTGCTTAGAGTGTCAAAGCCTTTTCTGCTCCTCACACCATACCACCACCAAGGAGGCTGGGTGTGCACAAAGAACTGAGGTGAGACACAGCTGAGACAGCTGACCCAAACTGTCCAAAGGGATATTCCATACCATACGACATCATGCTTAGCAACAAAACTGAGGTGTGTGGCGGGGGGGGTGTGTGTGGAGGTTGGCAGGGGCTACCATTGCTCATGGACTGGCTGGGCATCGGTTATGGTGAGCAATTGTTTTTGGTTTCCATCACTTGTTTCTTCTTGGGTTTTATTTTCTTCTCTGTTGGTTTTTTCCCCTTACTTAAAAAAAAAGTTATTAGACTGTCTTTATCTCAACCCACACATTTTTTTCACTTTTACCCTCCTGATTCTCCCCCTCATCTTACTTGGAGGGGAGTGAGCAAGCAACTGTGTGGTGCTTCGTCGTCAGCTGGGGTTAAACCACATACCATAATTATAGCTCTGCTACAATGTCTTTAAATTTTGAAATTCAAAGTTAGGAAACTCACAGGTGTTTTCTTTCTCCTCCCCTCAGAGAAAGGTCCAACTGTGTAGTGATCTGTAGGAAAGTGTTACCAGGTTCTTTTGTTGGCCATACTATTGACATTCAAGAGAAAAAACAACCCTTGATGGACTATGTTATTTTTAAAACAAGAGGAGTAGACCATAACTTTTATGAGCTTTAATAACATGTCATAAAAAGGGAGGACTACTTAGGATTTAAAGTAATTAAAAGTAATCTTTACTGAGAGATTAATGGATTTCTCTTCATACACTATATGCAAAGATTTTGGTTTTGAAATTACTCTAAAGAGTTGTAACATTTTCAGGCTAGAAAAATGAATCTAGCAGAGCATGATGAAGACGACATCAGTTTCTGTTGTGAAAAATTTTGTTTGTTCTCAGACCAGTTCTTAAGCTGCTGCCTTTCAGGAGGAGCATTAAGCTGTCTTGATAGGCATACCACCTCTCTACTTCTAAACAAACTGTTTAAGATACTTTACACAAAGACTCCAGGAACTTAGTATAGTTGTAGGTGAGCATTAGAAAGACTAGCTGCTCCTACAACTCATGTTTCAGAAGAATGATGGAAACATACCCTGTATATTATGGAACAGAAATTTTGGAAACTGCACAAGCAATCCACCAGCAGGTATAAAAAAAGTGAATAATCAGAAATTTAATAAACTGAGTATTCTGAAAACATGGTAAGTGATTTTAAAAAATAAACTACTTTCCTGGACCCAGTGGAGAGGCAACAGCCACAAGAGTAAACTAAAACCTACTCTAAAACCTACTCTGACTTGTCAAGCATTCACAAAAAGTACACCAAGGTTGAAAGTTCACCTCTTCGTAACAAGCCAAAAATTTCAAGAGTAGCAGGGATTCATACTGCAGAGAAACCATCAAGTCTGAAAGCACCATATACCAGGCCAGTACTAAACTGGAAAACAGCTTTTTTTAATCACCGAGACAAAGCATTTTGTTCATTTCATTATGTACAGGCCTTCAGACTGAATGTTTTAAATTATTTAGTGCTATCTGAATAAAAACCCAGTTCTGTATCACTAAGTAGTATTACAGGCCCCAGAGATACAGGCATCAAGGTTTTAGATGCTGTGTTAAGTTTAATTACCCCACTATGATTTTCTTCTTATTATATTAATTATAAATACCACACAATGAAAGCACCAGCCAAACTGTCGCACTACTGTCAGCATCAAGCAACATCTGCTATCAAAAACTGAGCGTAACTTACCCATAAATGCAGATGGTGGAACACTCATGCTTTTAAGAAAGATACCTCCTAAGTGACAACACTCCCTCCTAACAATATTTCCTTCTGAATTTTAAGCTTCTCTTTATAAATACGAAAACATGTAACTGAACAGATCAAATACAAACTACTCAAGCAAGCTTATGTTCTATCGTCAACATAGACGAAATAAAAGCAAGAGTTTAGACACTTGAGTAAGTGTCATATCCTTTTTAACCTTTTTACCACCTCTGTGTAAATTCTTCAGGATAGAAAAAACAACCAAACAAAAAAACAAATCAAAAAGCAACCAAACCATAGCTGGTGCCAACAGTCCTGAAAAGTGATTTAAACAGAAGACAAATGCTACACAGTTAAGACTACCAAGACACAAGAAAAATAAGAATTAACCAGGATGAGAACAGGCTGGTGATAATGTAAGGAAGGATTCATGTTGACAAATAACAGAGCAGCAACTTGAAAGGAAATAAAACAAGGATTAACAGGTAACCTCAAGACAGCTTGATAAGTGGCATTGGACAAAGAGACTGAACAACAGGACAAGCCTCAATGTTTGTGTTACTGGTTTTCAAAAAAGCCACCAAAGTATGGAAAAGTAGCCTAATTTCAGAAAGTAGCCAGTTCAATAATTACTTCTATAAATACTAATGAAAACTTTGAACAAAAGTACATTTCTGTAACACCACACAGTACAGAATCTTTTCCCTTTTCCTGTATTTATTAGGAGTTGAACATTATTAGAATTACTGCACACATTTTTCTTCAAAATTTTGTGTACCTAGATTTTTATCATACGAAGCACTGAAAAGGCAGAACTAGCTATTTTTCCTCCTTTTCCTTCTACAACACTGACCTAAGTAATTCATAGAAAGGCATTTCTGAATTGTAGTTTTGATTCAAACTCCCTCCCTCCCTGCAAATTGATATGAAAGATGAAAGACTTTGAAAGATGATGTAACAACAAGGGGAGGGGGAAATTTTACATTTGACATAAAGATTTTAATTGCATTTTTTGAAAAAAGTTTGCAACGTAAGCTCAAGACTCCTGCCAATATTGAAAGAAATCTAAAAATACTTCAAATGAGGCATAAAAATTTTAGCTTCCTCCTGCAACATTTTACAGCAAAGGAACAAATGAGAAACAAAGTTTTAAGTGTTGTCTGTGAAGTAATCCTTAACAGATGGATGAAAACAGCTGAGAAGAAATCAGCCACAAATATAAAGTTCAGTGCTTGTAATTTTCAGAGTGCCAAGGCTGCTAATGGAAAAACCCTAGTAATCATTAGTGAGCAAATTAACTACCACAAAATATAATAAAAAAAAAATCGTAATCCAAAGAACAGTAGAGAGTGTGCAGTTCCAAGTAGAAATGCTGGTTTGCTTTTTTTCCTTTTCTTTTTATGAAGGGAGGAAAAGACACCCCATCCCCCAACTATTTTAGTGAAAGGATACTTTGCTGTATGATATTCACCAGCAGACCATACGGATAAAACCAATCCAATATTCCCATCAAATAAACCTTCTACATCTGCCAAAAATAACTGTTTTAAAAAACCCTATGCTCATTTGGAAAAGCCTACTTCTGGACAGGTTGTTTCCCCTCTTCAAGGCACTAATATTAGATAATTATTGGAATCAAGAGCATGCTATTGACAGGTGCCAGCTGTCTTTACCACGTTGTTGTCATTTTAACAGAAAAAGCATTTTCTGACAGTGACAACAAGGCAGAAACTGTGAGATCAAACAATGGAACCAGTTAAGATGAAAAGCTGTGGCAGCAAACCTACCAAAACAGTTATGTTTCTCCAAAAGCAGCCTGTCGGGCAGGATGGGGGGAAAAGTGGAAAAAGCATGTGTGAAAACCACTCTTTGCTGAAAAGCAAAGTAATGAATTACAAAAGGATACAACTCAATTTCCATAATATTTTAAAGAATTGAAATATATTTTTTAAATTACAAAATTAAAATGTATGCATTAATTAACAGTGGGGGGAAACATACATTAAAGGGAGTACTGAGTCCATCAGTAACTTTCCTTAATATTAATTACCAAGAAGTCGCCACTGGATTTTTGTCATTCATTTCAAGAGTGGCAGAGGCAAGCATCGAGGCCAACCTTTGTAGCAGTAGCACCAGGTTGGCAGAAGTCAAGCAAGACTGGCACTCCTCATGATGCCTGACTGCAGGGATTAAATTTTCTAATCATGCATCACATAATGTTAATTAGTTTGAAGCACATAAATATTTAGTCTTCAAAGTGACCTGCTCAGCTCCAGAAGGCACAATTATTTTTTCTTTTTCAAAAATAGGAAGAAATGTCCTCTCTTGAAGGCTTGGTTTTTATATCTCAGAATACTATACAGTCTAGGCTGCCAGAAACTGAAGCAGTTATAGAACCAAACCAGTTCACAAGGAATAAATGACAGATCATTTGTCTTCCACTGTATGATAGTGTCTTCATGTATAACTTTAAGTTCTTTTCAGACTGCCACCCTTAAAGTTAATTCTTGCAGTACTCAAATCTTTGTATCGTGATGTTCATGATATCTCCATGGAAGATGATTCTGATGTCATTCCTGACACCCCAGAATACTTACTTTAAATATACTTCAATCTACAACACATTTGGTTCCTCAAGTTATTTAGAAAAGTTCCAAGGTTTCTTAGTGGTTAGGACTGCTGACAGCATTAACCTACTGCCTCTTCCCATGCCACTGGGCAAGAACATAAAAAACAAAGTGAGTAACATCTTTTCTATCATTTAAACTTTCTTTTATCTCAAGACTCTGGAAACAAATACTGATAACTGGTCATGGGATCTGCAGTCAAGGTAACCAAAACTAATATTCTAATCACTGCTCTTCCTGCAGTATGTATCAACAGGAACCCCTCTTGCTTTATTGTTTTGCAGAGTCAGAAGAGTCAGTTGTTAACACTCTCAAGATACAGAACTTCATATAGTGATCCTTACTCTTTACAAGGATACATTATGAGCGTGTCTTTCCATGGTGATAAATAAAGATAAAACATCTTCATATTAATATAACAAAGGTATCTCTGGAAGTTAGTTTATTTAGTTTCTTCCCCTTAAGTTCAAAACATACTTATGGAAAATAAGACAGATCAATTTTCAACTTGGATTCACCTTAAGACAGCGTCAGAAGTGATTGTTAGGTGACATTCTGGCAAAACCCCTTCCAGGCAAAATATAATACAGCATGGAAGGGGTTCGGCTACAGAGTCTAAAGACAATTTTCCATGTCTGCCTGTTCAAGTGCTTTTCAATTTAAACTCAGGTGAAGTGATAACAGGAACATTCCGCAAGAAGCCCCCTTCTTCTCAAGACTAAAACTGATTAAGAGAGAAATTCTGAACTGTGGGGAAGCACCTACCAGACCCATAAGCAGCTTGTATTCTGAAGAGAAAAAAGGTATCAAGCACAATCACAGCAAGGCTGTTTACTACTCAGTAGAAATGCTTCAAGTGTAGCTGATATTAAGTCCCCGCAACACATAGGCCTGGGCCTTTGTCTTTCAAACATAAGGCGGTTTTTAACTCATGTTTTATGTTACGTTTGTATCTTAAGATACAAACAAAAAAGTAGAAAAATAAATTCTACAATCTTTTTCTCTGCCTTCTGCAACAATGGCATTAATACTGTTGTTGAAGACTGAAGAAATTTCAAGATTAAAAGCTTAGCCACTTATTTCATAATTATTCTGAGGCAGCCAATAGAAGATGCTAGGAATCACCAGAAGCGGTAATTTCATTCTTTGCATCACATGCAAAAATCTTTTTGACTAGAAATGAATTATTCAGAACAAAGGCTAAGAATAAGGCCTTACTGGACCTCATGTATGATATAACAAACTTATCGTCACTGAAGTAGCTGAAGTTCTCAATCAGCATTTACTAATCTCATTAGACCTATGAGCTGCAGACTCAACTTCTACAACATTAAAGAGCTTCAAAGGAGCTGCTAACATGAAGTGTTCCAAGTCCTTCTTAAACATTCGTAGGACATAAAACACTAGAAGACAACGGTTTTATATATCATCTACAGGCTCAAAAAAACATTTCTAGTGAAGGGAAGAGAATAGGTAAATCATTGGATTTTTAAGAAGAGAGTGTAAACTGAGTGAGGTCCAACAGGATTAAATACGGGACACAAAAAAAAAACCCACCTGGCAAAACACAGAAAAAAGATCGAGTGATCTGAAGAATAAGCACAACAATAATAAAAGCAAAATACATTATTTATAGATCAGTGTTTCGGGATGGGTAAAATGAAAGGACCAAATAAAATACAAATGGATAGTTTTATTAGTGTCTTATTAGCACAAAACTATCATCTTCCGAAAAAACTCATGTCATCTGCCTGGATGAACTGAAGAAGAAAGAAAAAAGTCCCGGCAAAATGAAAAAACCTGAACTATGTTACTGAAGTCTTAGAAAATATTTCTTAGAAAAAACTTATCTTTATGAAAATGGCTTAGTAAATCACGTAAACTTTTCTAAATTAAAGATATAATTTTAATGATACATGACAATACAGGAATATGCTTTGCCTAAATTTTTCTAGGACAAACCCTTCAACTGTTATATCCCCTTTCCTGGTCTCAGGAGAGTTTTAACCATTTACAGACTAACACTGAAAAATACACTTCAGTGAGTAGTCCTGTATAGGATGGGCAGAAGGACTAGATGTAGTCATGAAACTTTTTTACTTGATATATACTGATCCTATGCAGCTCTATAATTAATAACACTGAAAAACCACACATACGATCCCAAATCTCTCAAGTTCTCCAAATGACAATAGTTTCAAAGCAATACTGCATGCACATCTAGGTATTCAAAGTCAGTCTAAACGATTTGTTTTGAAATTTAAGATCCCTAAATTTTTGGAAAACCCAATGCTGAAATAGAGATACAATCTTTGCTGTTCTGCCCAGAATTAAGAATGCCAAAGAAAAGCGTACTTTTCATTGGAGAACAAGAGTTATTGCACAAGACAGTTACTTCAGTCCTGCCACAATTACTGCCTCCAATTACTACAGTTACATCCTGCCACAGCTATTACAATACTTCCTGCCACACACACAAAAAAATGAAAGCTATGTATCCGTATATATACACGCATACATACAGGCACCTGTGTATATATACATAATTAAAGTACACACACACACACAGAGATTATCTGCTTGGTGAAGAGTGAGCACCAGTAACCATGCTAATAAAATCAGTAATTAATTGCACCATGATGCTTCCCCTCACATATCTAACTCCCACTGAACCTCGTAATCACATCCTTGTCAAGACATGCATTCAATACCCTGGATGGCTGCAGATACATAAACTGATAAGCTTTCATTTGTCAGCTCCGAATCAGTAAGCCTTCCTTCAAAACTATTTAAAGTAACACAATTCCTAAAGTACATGCAGGACAACTGCCAAATCCTTTATCTAATAATTAATCAGCTTCCAATTTGATACCTACAGCTTAAAAAATGTTTTGTTCTATTACAGCATAAAACAATGAGACCATCTCTCAAAAAAGCTCCAGCTAGAAAACAACAAATTTTAATTTTAGTCCTTTAAGTTTTTTGCTTTTTCAGCCAGTCTCTGACACAAAACTAGAAGCAATCTAACAATGACTCAGATTTTTGTGAAGCCATGTTTTAAATATGGATTAGTTGCAAAGTTAACACTAACTCATTGAAATAGTCATTACTATAAAATATATATATATATCTTTTGAAAATTAAGATAATTACTATACCATTATGCAAACCACAGTATTTCGCGGCTCAACGTCTTCATCTTCAGGAAGTAAACAAAAAGCAGTACATAACCAACATGATATTCAACAGCATGCTTTATAGCCTCCTCTCCCAACAAGGCATGTTGAGAATCAGAGGCACCTTTAAAAGCAACATACTATCCAGTCTCACAACAAAGCACATGCTGGCAAGTACAAGGAAACAAGAAGCGGAATATAGATCAGTCAGTAATCCACACTGACACCTGCACCTAAGGGCCCACATGCCTAATTCTTTAGGTCAGTTGAGAGGGTGAGTGGGTAGGACAGGAATTTTGACAAGTCCTTCCAGTTCTAGCAAATGGAATACAATCAAGGTTGGTATTTCTTCACACAAGTTTGTTTCCTTCCTGGAAGAGCCTGAAGACACACGTTCCAGTCTTTAGTATATGGCAATAAAGCCAGTCTTTCTAAAAGCCTTTTTAAACACCTCCAGGGCAATAAGTACGATCTACTTGCATGCAGGTATTTATTAAAAATACCACCAGGAGTCAATGTTCACTCCATGTATCCCCCATTTCAGCCAAGTAAATTTTTGTTCCTCCAAAACACAGTGGCATTTACCTCACTGACCTTGGGACTGCCTTCCTCAAGTATTTCTCCCTCATCAGTTTGCATGGGAACAGGATCTGTGCAAAGCTCTGCAGAAATGCAAAATACTGCCTAAAAGATAAAAAAGAAACATATTTTAAAACAACTTATTTTTCTGCCTTTAAGTGTTGTAGAAGATTGCAGTGCACATAAATAACAACTCAAAGGCTATGACCTATGCAGAATGTTGACATGCTGCACATGTTCACTGAACTCATGATTTACACAGACAAGTAAGACAACTGTTATTCAGAATAAGACATAACCCTATTTAAGAGAAAAAAAAAACAAAACCACACCCAACAGGAATATACTTTCTTTTTAACTTGAAAATATTTCATTGTTGAGTATTTAACATATTTGTTGTGTTTACTCATTAAAGCCACACTCAGTAAGGAAGAATAATCACATGTACTAGAGCTGATTAATGCTTACTTACTAGGAAATAGCTTTTCTGCAAATATAAGCTTCACAGACTCAGCTTACAGAACGTCTAAAGGTTATTAGTTCAAAAAATTGTTAACTTCCAGTGATACCACAGTATCTCTAAAGCCTTTCTTTACGAACTTCTACCTTGACTTCATTGTAGAAATACATACATTTGAGGCTTTAAATGGTTCAGGGAACTGATAAAGTCATTCATCTTTAGGTCCACATTTCCAATCTCACCCAGGTCAACAGCTCTCATTGTTTTCAATATTCAACACTACTTGGTAACTGGCATTTGCTTGTCAGAGTCAGTGCAGCTCCAACTGAACAAAATCTACACTCCAAAATCCATTCTTAGAATTGTAAAGTAACTTCACAGCTGGGAAGACTTTGGCTACAAACATTAGAATTTCTTCTACTCCAGAGGGCAAGCCATCTTTCAGAGGTGATGGATCAAATTAATCAATTTAGGAGATGAAACTAATCTGCATAAATTCAGTAGGAATCTCTTACTCTCAAAATGCAAGATGCAAGCTATCAGCAGCTCTAAAATATTCCAGGTATGTGTAAGTGCTCACACTGAGTTAAGAATTATCTTAAAGCCAGGAGCTGTTGGTCTTTAATGGCTGTCCCTCTCAAGGTGCTATAACTCTTCACCTGCACTATATTAGAAAAACCATTTAAAGTCTCTATTTCTGCACCTCAGCTACAGAGCTGCTGACTCTACTGTCACCTTCACAGCAGTAATTCCAAGCCTGGAAACTGACAACTTTGGGAATGTAAATAGTAATAAGGTCAAAAAGAGAAAGCTTGGAAATTGTTCATCTAGATTAGGTTAAAGCCTGTTCATAAGATAAGTCTATCTGCATTGCCTATGTCTTCTGTATATTGTACATAAGTAGACAACATCTTTCATGGCTATTAAGTTGACACAAGGAATAAAGAATATGTTCTGCAAACATAAAGGGCCTGAAGCTACAAAATGTTACGTACAACTTATTAAACCTTATAACCAACAAGTTGTTGTGTTCAGTAATATCATATATTCTCATATAGAGCACGAGAGCTGTAGAGACTTATGGCATAGTAATTTCCTTTACTGGGGAAAGGAATGAGGATTAAGCAGAAGTCTCACTCAAATCCTCACCAAATACTTTGCCTCCAGCATATAATCAAAAAACTGTAGATTTCAAATGCTAAGCAAGACCTGTATCATGCATCTGTGTCAAGATCCTCCTGCATAGAACAAGTATTTCTCTCTACCGGGCTACCTTCTGCTCTGCAGCAGGAGGGAAGGACAAGCCGAGCAGTCCCTGTCCATGGTACTTCACTACATGGGAGTTTCTGAAAAAACACTCCACAGCTGCTCGAGTGGTAGTTTCTAAGCATGATTTTCCACTATTAAATTCAAGTAACTGGGAAACCCCACAGATTGTTAGACAGAATCTGGTGTCTAACAGACAAAGCAGCTTTGGGCAGAAGAACTGCTGTGGCACAGAACCGGTTTCAAATCAGAGAAACTAGCAAGATTGAACTTCACCTACAGAAGCATCAAATAAAGCTTATAAAATAAAACAAGACCAGTCAGGTCAGGTCAAGACCACTTCAAGGGTGGGTCACTGCTCATTCAGAGTGCTGGAAGAACTCAAATATGAACTTCTAAAAGACTGCCATATTTATCTCCCGAGATATGCCTCACTACCAAAGAAATGGAGAATGGCAATACTTGACACCAGTGTTAATACATTACTCCTGGACAAAGACAACAAACTACCAACGACTGCATGTCAAAGGAAAAAAAAAAGTCAGTAGAACTAGGAAATAAAAAAGGAAAGGCTAGAAGAATAAAGATAAACAAGCTCTCTCACAGAGAACATATTAAATACACTGGAACAATCCATAGCTCAGAGATTAGAGTAGGAAATAGAAAACCAGAGAAAAAAAATCTATAAAAAAGCAAATAAAATTAAAAAGGAAGAGAGCTTGTTACCTCTTCATTTGTCCTGTAATTCATGCTTTATCATCTTTAACATTAATACAATGCTCAGTTAAGAGTGAATTTACTCATATGCGACGGCAAGAGATTTTTATAGGCTCTGTAATTTTCTGGAAAAAAAAAAAATCACAAAGGGAAAAGAAAATCCACAAAAAAAAAAAAAAAATCTTGCAGCTAGTGTAGGAAGACCCTAAGCCACAGACTGCAAGAGGAAGTTTTGCTGAACACTACCCTTCTACTGCATTTTGCCCCACTGCATTTGCTTCTGGCTTCTTTCAGCAGACAAAATATCAGACAACAAACTATGAGCCCAATTCAATATTAGCATTTTTGCGTTCTTTCTGCATACATAAGTTCTTGATTCACATGGCCACTGGCACAACAGTATTATATTTCAAGCTTATTTATTTACAAAAGCAGGCATTTTGGGATTCATGAATCCATAGGCAACTACCTCTGTGGCAGACTTCTGTAGCAGTCGTTTACAACTTAGGATGACTTCTCAGCCAACAAAGTGACTGCTTAGTGCCAGCACGTGAAGAAATAACATAACTATTCTACATTGTTGACACCACCTCTTGAGCTCACTAGCTTCTGAGCAGAGGGCTGAATGTTACAAATACGGTAATTTATTTTGTACAGGCAATCAGAATTTGTCCTGGTGTCCTACAGGATTAGAAAAGAGGCCAAATACCAAAAGGCGTTTATTTACTTATTTCCAGTATTTACGTGATATGCCAGCTTTGCACAGGATAAGAAAAGTACATTAAATTAAATTTATAGACGATCCATTTAGAAGTTCGGATCCAACATTTATAAAAGTCACTCTTGGAAAAGGTTAAGAATAAGATAATCCTCCTCTTCCATTTTTTAATATACCCACCAAAACTACTTGAGATGGAACTGAAATCTCCCATCTTTTTATTCACCTAGTACCTTCCAGAAAAATTAACCAACTTCAGCTTGAGTGAGGACTCCAAGGGAGGTATGACAAACAGCAATGCACAGGTATGTCCACATATGATGTGGCAGGTGCATTTTGAAAAAGTTAGCAATGATTTTTATTTAACTCTTTAAAATATCATGCAGTGATGAGAATCTATTCTCAAAGATAGAAAACACTAATACAAACTAGCTGCAGCTCTTACAAACTTTAATGCCTACTACAATACTGTCCCATTATAAAACAGTATCGCTTTTGTTAAACCAGTTTGATATTTGGTCCTATTTATGCTCCATCTCCTTCTGCAGCAAAGATTTCACATTTCTTTCAGTGGTATCAGTATGATGGATGCAGCTACCAGTCATAAATTCAGTGTAAGCAGAACAGTGCAGAGCACCTATGCTGATATTATCACTATCAGTAGAAAGGTCCACCATTCAGAAACACAAGGTCCTCATTAGCAAGAGAGAGTTGGAATCCCAGATGTCTTCAATTTTTCTGTTCATCCAGGCATCACTGGAACTAAGTACTTATCTAATAAACAGCCCTTCCATCAGGGACACTTTTTTTCAGACTGCCAGCAGAAATCAAATAATGGACCAAAGAGGAAAACTCTTCTTCATTTGATATAGAAGAAGAAGAATTATTTCAAGCTTCTGAAGAGTGCAGCTGCAAGAGAAGCACTTATTAATGTTAAACCTGTGAATTCTTAAGTCTAAATTGGTCATGGCCCACTGGAAAACCACTGAAGGACAGTAAGGCTATGCAAACTGTCGCCATTACAGGTAGAAAACAGAAGCTGAAGGCAGGTCCCAAATTCTCCCACAACACCACAAAGCAAAACAGGCATGCAAGTGCTCTTCAAAGATGGTGATCTTTTATACATGGCACAGTTGAAAAAAAGCAGTACTGAACTATGCCTTAAATGAAACTGGGCTTATTTTACACAATCGTACTAATCCATGATTGCAATCATTTGTCTATGTACCTAGATAGAGACTAAAAAGCATTAACAGATGGTCCAGCCATATATTTAATTGCTACAGGTTTACACTACATTCAGTTTGTTAAGAATGTACAAAAGCAACATAAAAATTTAACATATGGAAAAAGAACAGAATATTTTTTTGTCACTTTAAATGCAAGTTGAGAGGTACTGAGATGAAAGCAAGAGCATCCAAAAGATAAACAGAAGCTGAATGTAACTTCATTATTTCATTGCTTGTAGAAACCAATCACTTTTTCTAGTGACTTTAAAATATCATCATAAATGAATTAATTTTCAAAGAAAAACCATTATACGCATCAACTTCAGCTGACAAAAACAAATCGTATCAGGCAGTTATAGAAGAAACCTCACACCCAAACCCACAGGAAATAACACTCCAGAAAGTACATGAAAACAGCAATATATCCTATAGTTGATTAAGAACTAGTATAGGCTAAAAGTTCTCACCTCCAACTTTCAAGAAAGCAATATTGAACTTTGGTTGATTTTTACCTTTGACAGTTTCCAAGGGCTGCCAAAGCCCACAAGGATCCGTCCTGGCTACATTCAGTGCAAACACGAAACCCGAGATCCCTCCACAACCCCCCCCAACCCCAAGCCCTCCTTGACCTGGACACACGGCTCTGGCCCTGCAGAGGAAATGGGCTAAAAGTTGAGCCTTGTGGAAAGCAAAAAGAAAAAAAAAAAAAAAAAAAAAATAAAAAGGTCAGCCAACTGTAGGCATTACTAGATAAACACATAAAAACAAGTATCAGCTGTCTCCAAAGCTCAGCAACCCTTACTACCAAAGCATCTAGAAAAAGCCACATTCATCTTAATAAAATCATGTAGGGTAAACAAAAAATTGTAATCACAAAAGCAGCAATACAGCCCCGTTTCCCTCTCCCTCCTGTCCCCCCCAATTTATGCAGTACTGGGGAGATGGAGGAGAAAAAAGCTGTTTAGGGTTAGAGTTCAGGATAGAAGTATATTCCTCCTTACCATTCTTCCACTTCAACTGCCACCCCACTCTAGGAAATTATTCTTCAAAGGCAAGAAATTTACGTATTACTGAAAGCACTTACTTTGAGCCTTAAGGCTCAAGTTTTAGCAAATTTAGGCTTTTACAGAATAAAGTTGCACCACTGCTGGAAATGCATCTTTAACTACCTCAGAGAAAGCTTTAAAAACATAATACTGTTTACTGCTTACGCATACTTATCTACTCACCCATCACCATACAACAATCAATTTTGAGAAAAAAAAAAATCCTTCTACTGTGATGCACCAAATCATTTCAGGTGTATCTTTGACCTATATCTGCAGTAGTTAGTCTGCTGGCTGATTATCCTGCTCTGAATTTTCACTAAACACTATAGATACAGGCCCGACACTGAAGCCTAACTATGTACCTTGTACCGTGCTACATGACAGAAACTTCAAACTGATAGGGAACAGGAAATTTCCCTTACAAAGATTTACTGTCACTATTAGAGATTTTGTAAACTTTGCCAACAGAACCACCTGGGGGAAAAAAAAAAAAAGACTAATAGATTTCAAAGGTATAATAGCAATACCTCCTAAAATGAATGCCACCACCATTTAAACTAGGCATTGCAAATTTTACACATGCTGAAAATGTAGAGCCGAAGGCTGTCGTTGACTTAGCAGTTTTATCATGTGTTTCTGACACATCCTCCCATCCAATGAGAGTATCAGCCAAAAAGCAAGACTAATGAAGTGTCTGTGCAGTTTTCAACAGCATACAATCTGAAGTTGGAGAATAGCAAATACTGCAGCATCTGGCCAAAAACCCAGCTTTTCCCAGAAAGGGGTTATTGCAGGCTGGATACTGAAACACCACGGCATTAGTATCTAGCAAAGCACTCAACATTCCAGCCAAACCAACGCATGATTATGAACCACTAATGTCTCCATGGGAAAGGAGAAAACGGCTACTAATCACGCCAATAACCTGTCTCATCTCATTACAGAATTTTTTTCATGAAGAGGAGTATGGACTCCTATCCCTAACTGAAAAAAGCCTCTCATCAGCATCTAACTTTTAATAGATATAAGACATGAAAAGACTGATCAACCTCCTGCTGCTCTGACAAATTTCGGCCTGTGTTTCTAAAGCAATATCAGTCTTAATTAACAAAGTCAAAGTGGCACAAGAGAGTAGAACCCACTGAAAACAGTTTGGATTCTGAAAGAATGTGACATGTATCTGAGTAGGACTGCAAAGTTGTTACAGCAAGGAAACTTCAGTGTCTACCACTGTTCTGTACCACAGAACAGATTTTAAATATCATGCATACATCTCCCCCTAATGCAAATACTCAGAGTAAGTATTTACTTCTGCCAGCAGCCAAGGCTTTAGGATGCATCAATCTACTTGCGTGTACTGCACAGGAAAAATTTCAGCCAGAAAAGTAGACATAGTTTGATTAGGTAGCCAGAGGGGAAAACAACCATCCAGCCCACTCACCATTTATGTACCATTCCTCTGACAGAAGAAAATACTTACTCTGAGTATTTGCATTAGGGG
>NW_010433888.1:1125-2717 GCF_000710305.1 Buceros rhinoceros silvestris | reverse complement strand
CAAATCTGCAGCAGCATCGCCACGCTTTGCGAGTTCAGCGCAGAAAAGGACGGGCCATACCACGGACATCGTGAGGGCGACAGCCAGAGTGACACAAACACCGTCGTCTTGCCCTGGTGTGTTACAGCTGGGGGGGAACCACCCCGCTTTTCGTAAAATTCACTCCCGAATCAGTTATTTTCCCATTTAAACTGGCTGGTCGTGAATCAAGTGGTATCCAAGTGGGGTCCGGAGTCTGCCGGCTTTCAGCCCCAGGCTTCTCGCCTGCGTTTAATGGGATGGTGAAGGATTTGTTTGCGTGATTTATTATTTATAGAATTAATGTGTTCAACCGTTACTGCAAGAAGAGGGAGGACGTTGAGAATCCCGACATTCCTGAGCAGAGTGGGATGGAAGGGTCATGGGAACAATGAAAGGGAGCTTTAAATTAAAGTGTGTCGGGGAAGGGGGGTAAAACGGCTTTTGAGTTTGGTTTCTGATCTGCTTAGCTTGGATGATGCTGATACACATCCACCGTCAGAGCTGATTGTTGCTCTGCCAGCCAAAAAGCGGAACAAATTCGGATGCTCTTCTCTGAATAGTTACAGATGTAGCTGGGCAGATGTGAACGTCTTTTCTCTCTGCGGTTGCTGTGGATGGCTGGGCTGTTTTTTCATAGTGTGAATCAAAGGCCAGGACTCCGCTGGGTTCACAGTCTTCCCCCCTCCAACTGTGTGTTTTTCAAACTCAGTTTAATATCGATTTATTGGGCTAAACGCTGCGGAGCAGCTGCGGTGAGCCTGAGGCTTCACCTTTCCACCAAAGTCCCTCGTAAGCATTCAAAGCAAGTTCTTAGAGCCTGGGTTCTGCGATGGGGTACATTTAGGAAGAGCCTTTTCACTACCTTGCAAGTGCTGCTGGAGCCAGTGGGAATCCATCCAGGCATAACAGACCACCCATGTGGAGCTGGGCCTAAATGTTTGAAGCTCATTCCTCCACTTCCTACTCACGGAAAACTCCCAGCGACTTTGAGATCTCTGCAGGGAGTTCGGGATCGGGCCTTTGGTGAGCAATTTACAGCCTCGCTGTAATTCAGCATTGCCATTTGCACTCCAGGGCTGTGAGCGCTGACGGTGTCCGTCTGTCCGCTCTCACCCAAAATCGCCACGCTGCAGCTCGTGGGACTTGTTTCCACTCCAACACGCTCTCTTCCTTCTCTCCTTTGAGGAAGGCAAAGTGAGCGAGGTAGCCACAGTGCTGTTAATTAAAACATTAATGATCAAGGGGGGCTGAGATCCTACCAGACCACCTACATCTCCCTCCAGCCTCCATGCACGACACTCAGTAAAGCTGTTCCTTACGTGGGATTTGCTTCCAGAAAAGAGGGCCTGAGCTGGCCTCCTAGAAATCAGAGAGCCTTGCCTTGAGCAAATGAGGGGTTTGCTAATAGGTGATGTCTCTTCTGCTGGTACAACTCTCTGCTTGGATTCTACAGGTCTGAGATTTGCTCCAAATTACATTTCCAGGGTCTCTTCTATCACGCCTTTAGCATCAGCCCTAGCAGCCTGTGGCGGCTCGGAAAAAAGTCGCTGGGAAGACCTCTTTTTTTTCAG
>NW_010433888.1:0-1017 GCF_000710305.1 Buceros rhinoceros silvestris | reverse complement strand
CAGCCTGTGGCGGCTCGTACAGATGCTGCTGGGAAGCCTCTCTTTTCAGCGGGAATCAGACAGGGCCATCAACATCCTTGTAAATGGAATTAGTTTACTGGAGGTGCCTGAATCATTTCTAATATCCACTAAATGGAATAAAATGCTCTAGTGAAAGAGGTTAAAAAAAGGATCTCAAACTTTCACACAGAAGATGGAATGCAGCTCTTGCTTGAAATGGCCACAGTTTGTGAAAACACCTAGAAAAAGGCAGTGCCAGATTAAAACAAACCCTATGAATGATGCAGAAAGAAACTCCTTGTGCTGCAGGAGTCGTTGCTGCGAAGCGCAGGCTGAACACACAAGGGCAGCCTTGGAAAACGGACAAAATGCATCCAAAGAGGAGGACTGACAATTAAAAGTAGGCTACAAATTTTCAAGGCAACAGTTCATACAGCTTCTTAACTGGGTACTAGAAAGTGGTTCTTTTGGGCTGCTGTGAAATGGTTTTGCATGCGTGACTGAAAAAGTATGGACGAAATTTTGGGCTTACAAAATAACCCAGCAAAGGAGGCACATGTGGGCAGGTGGGGCTGGCCCGGGCTAACCTGTTTGAGCCCAGCTGCTGGAAAATAGCTGTGAGGGCTGTGTCAGCCCCCAGCAGTGGGTGTCCGCTCCTGGGTCAGTCACCAGTACAGATGCAAAATGAGTAGAAAGTAGGGTCTTCACTGGACTGATGCCACTGTTTGCATTGCCAAGACATAACTTTTCCTTCTCTTGCCTGCTTGCTTTCTTTCTGTCTGTCTTTCTCTCTTTCTCTGCTTCTCTCCCTCTTTCCCGCTTTCTCTTCTTCCTTCCTCTCTCTTTCTGCCACTCTCCTGCCTCCTCTCTCTCGTTTCCATTCTCCATCTCTCTCTTCCGCATTTCTCGCTCTTTCCTTTTCGCCTTTTCACTCACTTCTCTCTTTGATCCTCTGTTTCATTCCCCCCCTCTCCTCCTTTCTCCCCGTCTCTCCTTCTCCGTCTCCCTGTCCCCTCT
>NW_010433887.1:5787-6126 GCF_000710305.1 Buceros rhinoceros silvestris | reverse complement strand
TGGAAGGGGTTTCCTCCTGCTCCGCATACCGCCTCTAGGAGGAGTCACTGCAGCCCGGGCCTGCAACAACCCCCCTATCGCTGCCGCCCTCCGAGGCATCGCGCCGCTCCTCCTTGCCCGGGCCCCAGGGTTGCCGCTGCCGCCTTCCCGCAGGTGGAAGGGGTTTCCTCCTGCTCCGCATACCGCCTCTAGGAGGAGTCACTGCAGCCCGGGCCTGCAACAACCCCCCTATCGCTGCCGCCCTCCGAGGCATCGCGCCGCTCCTCCTTGCCCGGGCCCCAGGGTTGCCGCTGCCGCCTTCCCGCAGGCACCCCCTCCCCCCCGCCCCTCCGTCGCTCC
>NW_010433887.1:0-5634 GCF_000710305.1 Buceros rhinoceros silvestris | reverse complement strand
CCCACCCTATGCACGCTCAGCAGAGAAAGGGCTCCCCTGACCCCAGTCCCCGCAAACTGCCGGGCTTGCGTTAGGTGCATAAAGGGAGAAAGCCGGGCTTCCCATCCTTTCCCTCGTCACAGGATGAAGGAGCCTGGAGCCGCAGAGGTCTCCGGGGAGTCCCAGCTTGGGCTAATGCTCCAGCTTTTGAGGTGTCCTCCGCCCGCGCTGCCCGGTTGTTGTTAGCGAGGGAGCCGCCCATCCCTGTATCCCTTAGGCAAGGTGACCTGCGTGTCTTGGTACGCTGCATCTAATCCAAATGTTCCAGCATCCCCAAACTGGCTTAAAACGGCCGTAACAAAGAGTACCGGCAGCTCTTTGTGTCGTCTTGTGTTGGAGCTTTGAAGGCGTTCACAAGCTTTTCAACTCAGCCATGAGCACTGCAAACTTAACTTGCTTTCTAAACGAAAGCAGAGTGTAACAAAGAGTACCGGCAGCTCTTTGTGTCGTCTTGTGTTGGAGCTTTGAAGGCGTTCACAAGCTTTTCAACTCAGCCATGAGCACTGCAAACTTAACTTGCTTTCTAAACGAAAGCTGATGGTTTTCCCCCCCCCCCCCCAACCCCGGCCCAGTTACATGGTTCTAGGGCTTGAGCTCTAAGGTACGCAATAAGTGATTGTATTACAAGTCTCGCAGTATGTCAGTGGGCAGCGCCAAATACGTGATCGCAGCAAACAGCAGAGTGCAGGGCTACACCTCTTAAACTGATCGATCTCAGGGATATTTTTACGTGAAATTGGGTCTATATCATCATTCCTGTACAAACAGCGTGCATCGTTTTTCTGACTTCACCTGAAATATATTTGGGGGCTATTGTAGTGCACTAGGAGACAGGACTTTTGTATCTGTATAGCGTGTTTGGCAGGGAAAAAAACAATGAAGTTGTAGACTGCGCCACCTCCCAAAGAAAGGGCATGAGGTGAGAACCTGAGGTCTTCTCAGCTGCTCCGTGACCCTGGGTAAAGCGTTTCGCTAATGACAGCTGTGGTTTTGACTGGCACTAAAATGGAACTAAAGATGCCTTTCCTGTTTTTAAGTGAGCCTTTCAGTGAGTGAGAGATGTAACGCATTTCTGTGGATTAATGCTTTGGGGTCTCTTCTCTCTCCCACTTCTTTTTGAAAGCAAGGTCAAAATTCTTTGGAACCATAGAAGAAAAACTCACGTGTGCAAATTTGAATTATTTCACATGCGAGAGCAAGTCTTACTTGGATCTTCCCTGCTGAGACTTTGAGCTTAACAAGGTAAAAAGATAGCTGAGGAATTCTAAGTGTATTGAATCGTGTTGGGAGGGGAGGAGGAATATGAAGATCTGCAACCACTAAGCCTAAGAATGAAAAGGAACATAAAAGCTATGTGAAAAAGGAGGAAAAACAATTACATTTTGCTATTTCGAGGTACAGATAATTGCATCCAATAACCTAGAAATCAGGCATGTGGTACCTAGCCTTGTAATTAAAAATAATTGGCGATGAGACAAAATAAACATCACAAATTTTTGAAAACTTTCCCAGTTTGTTACAGTTTAACATCAGAAAATTGATAACACTACAAATACGTAGGAAGTCTTTAAAAGAAAAAAAAATCACATCTTCTATGTGAGGCAGGCTTTCAACATTAGGGCAGCTCATTTTGTTTACAAAAACATTTTCCTGTTTACAAACAACATTCGTCTTACATTCAGGCCTGTTTTCGGCTTTAGTTTAGTGTTTTCCACATCCACCACGTAGGTGTATGCGCTCAGGTGAGGCAAACCTCTGAGAGGGTGGGGCACCTCTTCACATCCACCTTTCCTGGTGTAACGTGGTCATCCAGTGTCCCAGCTTTAGAGGAGGCTTACCACATCCTGCGAGGGTGATACAGCTTTTGTGTTCCCCAAAATAAGAATCTAGTTCCCTCAATTTCTTCTTTGTCACCCACTGAGAGGGTGGGGCACCTCTTCACATCCACCTTTCCTGGTGTAACGTGGTCATCCAGTGTCCCAGCTTTAGAGGAGGCTTACCACATCCTGCGAGGGTGATACAGCTTTTGTGTTCCCCAAAATAAGAATCTAGTTCCCTCAATTTCGGAAGCAGTAATTCTTGAGAAGCATGAGAGAGGAGGTGCCTGAAGGCCTGCTTTTCATTTTTTTAGTCACTATTTTTTATTAATTTTAAGTCAGTTATGGATGTCTGAATTTTAATGCCCCTTTTCCTGCCTTTACGGCTTTTAACTGACCTGCTAGAAAGTAAATTTCACCCCATATGTGTTTCTTGATTGGATACATCTTATCCATTCCATAACCTAAACGTTAACTTGAGTAGAACAGATCAGAGAAGGCAGCGTTTGACCAGAGTTACCACATGTGAGTTACTGCGCAGGAACTGCACTGTGGGAGCTGCCCGCTTTTTGAGAACAGTTAAGATAGACAGGGTTTTCTCCCCAGCTCCAAGTCAGTGTCGAACACTAAGGCTGCAACGGAAGAGTGATGAGCAATAGGTCACCTAAACCTGGGTGAGGAATTGGCAGCTAGGGTATCTTCACGAATCCTGTACGCAGAAAATGACTGAGAGTCCAGGGTTTTTGGTCACAATGTCCTGGCCTTTTAGATGGAGAGGTTCAGGGAAGAATTACTAACTTGCGTCCTTCAAGGCAAAAACCTGCAAGGCAGGATTGAGAGAGAGCTTTCCCCAACCAGCAGGAGCGGAGTCTGCCCTCCCTAGGTTGTGCAGAGACCATCTGCCAGTTGGCTTCAGAGTGCAAATACAATCTGTTCCTCTGTCAAAATAAACATCGTGTCTGTTGAGGGAGCATATAGAGACTGCTGCCTGCCAAACTCGCCAGCTAGTGGAGAAGCAGCCTGCTCAGGGCGCTCGTGCTTTTGGACAGAGCTGTTCTGTCTCAGCCGTTGTGAGCAATGTTTCATAGCTTCAGAACCCCGAGATACAGCTTCACTCTTGCGTACTGTGTTTGTGGGGTTGTTGTGCTAGAGGTTCTGTACAGTGAGCTTCTCCTCTTGAAGCAGCCAGAAGAGCTAAATCCTGACATTTTGGAGAACTTTCTTATACTGGTATTTTTAAAATTAGATCATCTCATGTACTTCAGAATTAAATGGTTTTGTGCCCACCAGATTGTGACATGGTGTTGTAGGTAGGCTGATAGTTACGTCTCCAGTAGTCTCAGATTAGCTAACACATAAGGAAGGAGAAAGGTCTTTCCTGCCCAAACACCAACTGATTCTGAAAGCTGTTATTAGCTAATGCTGTTAAATGCTGTTATTAGATTAAAAAAAAAAATCCAACAAATGAAAAGAGTGGTTTCATCCTCATTATTTAAAAGAAAGAGCATTTTAATCCTTGTTACTTATCTCTAAGCACAGGTCAGAAACAGGTAAGGTGTAGGGAGAAGCGCTGTGGTGATCACACACATGGAATGGCTCCTCTGAGGAATTAAACAGCTTCAGGCCTCCAGCTAAGAAAACTGACGGGCGATGAGAAGGGACCCAGCTGATTCTCTTGGCTTGTAGCTCTACGCCTCCAAGGGAATGCGATTGTGATATTAAGTAAAAAAAAATAACTTTCAGCTTCTGTGTTTGAGGAAATCTAGATGGGTAACACAGTAAGTTTGTGAGTGATGTTTTTGGCCACACATTAATATGATAACCAAGCCCTGCCAATCTCAGAGGCAGAAAAGCCTCCATCTCTACAACCTACATGAATTTATTGAAACAAACTATTTGCAGCAACTTATTTGTGCTTTTACTACAGCAGTTTTTTAGTGCAGAAAGTGCCACATCCCAGCAGCTGTCTGGGGACTTCTCAAACCATGACTTATGAATAAATGAAGATGAATTGAAATGAGCCAACCTTTGGGTCTCGCGTTTGGCTGAGGCATTACTCAGCAAACCTCCAGAACATTTATGTAGTGCACAAAGTGCAAAATTTTACTCCTTTCTCAAGGTATAAAAATACACATACAGGAGCCATCATTTTTATTTATATGTGACCTTAAAGCCTTTGGGATGACAGAAGTCATGTGTTTCAAACACATTATCCTTTCCAAGCTGGAGGACCCAAACATACTCATTTTTCTACGAAACTTAATGCATCAGTCATCATCAGATGCATCATTAAACATCCAGATCCTCGAGGATGTTGCCTCATGATCCAAGGTTCGTTATATCTGCCTCGCTCCTGACCTCCTCTGGGGTACAGTTACTTCCACTGTCCGGCAACTGGAGAGCTAAAGGTTCTTCAGCAAATCCATTTCATTTCAAGGAGTCGAGGCTCTGGTGGTGCATGTGTGTCCTTTGGGCTAATGCAGAGACCAAGCCGGGTGTGCAGGAGAGGAGGAGCCAAGAGCAGTCTCTAAGCAGAGGGTGGAGAGGGCTGTTCCTGGAGCTGGAGAGGGACGCCTCCTTCACTGCCTGCAAAAGGAGCCAAGGGAAGCGGGCTCCAAGGTAGACATCTAGTGTTCAGATACCTGAGGTTAGATGAGATTCCTCATTGTCGCGACACGAAACGGAGGCTCTGGGCTGAAGTGGAACGAACCGCTCGAACGCCAATATGGTGTGTAGCGAGACTCGTTTATTGTTTACATTACATCCCAATTTATAGACTCTTGTCCACTCGACTAACTACATGGTGATTGGATAGTGACTCTGTTACACAGACAGCGCACAGCTCTTAAAGCACTGTAATTGGTTAAAAGGGGTTAGACCCCACGTAGTGAGTGTTGTGATTAAAGCTACCAAAACAAGGCCAGTATAGATAATATTTCCCACACAATAACACTGCAGCTGGGTTTTGGCTGCTAAGTTTCCCAGAGAAAGTAGCATATTTTCGTAGTTCCAATTTCTGCTAGAAAAATACACCAACACTCATATATCACTACGGGTATCGTGCAGTCATCGTGGCAGCTGCTGTGGCATTCAAAGGCACCTTCCCCATTACTAGTGTGCCTTGCCCAAGCCAAGCCAAGAGGACGGATCCCATCTCCAGCCCGTTTGCCAAAGGCTCAGCACCTTACCTTAACATCATTTTACTTTAGATAGGGATCCTTAGCAGAATGCTGCCAGCTCCTGGATTTCCAGGTAGATGTATGCCTGCGTCCTGATCATGTCTTAAGACAGAGCTCGAGTAAGGCTGTTCATGCCGTGGGAGGGTTCCGGCTTTTTATCCCACGCAGGGTCCCCAGTGCTGCGTGATACAGGCAGCTGACGTTGCTGCCCTTCCCATGTGTTAAGGGTTAACTGTTCACCTGGATCATCTGTCTGACCCCACAGCATGGTAGTCAAGGTGTGGGCGTAGTCTTTTGGTGCGCTCCGAATAAACTTTTTAAGTAAAGCTGGAGTAGTGAACACCGACTCGGGGTTGAAATTTCTACCAGGTCGATCATTATAGAGAATTTCTTTTATAGCCAACTCTCTCAGGTATTCGATGCCCTTACTTAGAGTATCCCACAGGGGGGCGCGGTGTGTGAGATCATCTCTATGGGGATATCTCATGTATACAGCTAGCAGAAATCGCCTAAAAATGCTGAGTCTTTCCTTCATTTCCCCTCTCTGACTGTTTATGCCTCCCTACAGGGCCATGTTTCCTAACTGCCTCGCTTCACCA
>NW_010433886.1:561-979 GCF_000710305.1 Buceros rhinoceros silvestris | reverse complement strand
CTGGGGAGGACTCGGGGTTCACCGTCGCTTCTGGGCCCCGTGGAGCAGGTCGGGGCGCTCCCCCCAACACGGCAGTGCCACCCCCTGAGGCTCCCCCTTTCCTTTCCCTTCCCTCCCCCTCGCAGGCCGACAAACGGGCTCATCACAACGCGCTGGAGCGCAAGCGTAGGGACCACATCAAGGACAGTTTCCACAGCCTGCGGGACTCCGTCCCCTCCCTCCAGGGAGAGAAGGTGAGTTTGTGGAGCGCGCTGGGAGCCCCACGGTGACGGAAGCCCTGACGGCGGGGCCTTGAGCTGTGGCTTCTCGCCCCGTGGGGCCTGCGAGCGACGTTCCAAGGGGGGTCAGGTCACGCACGCCGGTTTACTGGCGGTTATTTGGGAAGGTGGAGCGTG
Organism: Buceros rhinoceros silvestris; assembly: GCF_000710305.1. Taxonomy (NCBI): domain Eukaryota; kingdom Metazoa; phylum Chordata; class Aves; order Bucerotiformes; family Bucerotidae; genus Buceros; species Buceros rhinoceros. The sequence continues at coordinate 584 of NW_010433886.1, read as the reverse complement.
GCGAGTGCAACTGGGGCAGCTGG
>NW_010433886.1:0-341 GCF_000710305.1 Buceros rhinoceros silvestris | reverse complement strand
GGCAGCCGGGACCGGCGCAGCCCCTCCAGCAGGGTCCAGAAATGACCCTCCCCAGTGCTCTGCCCCAGCGGGGCTGGGTTTGGCTTTGCTCGGTGACAGCAGGACAATGGCAAAATCCCTTCTGCTGCGCCATGGGTGGGACTTGGCGGTGTTCTCGCCTCGTGTCTTTTCCCACTATTGCAACAGGCATCCCGGGCCCAAATCCTGGACAAAGCCACAGAGTACATCCAGTACATGCGCCGGAAAAACCACACACACCAGCAGGACATCGACGACCTCAAACGGCAGAACGCGCTCCTGGAGCAGCAGGGGGAGCCGGGGAGGGGGGAGCCGGGGGTGAG
>NW_010433885.1:25377-26197 GCF_000710305.1 Buceros rhinoceros silvestris | reverse complement strand
AAAGAACAGTTTGTGTAAACATTCACTGCTTTTCTTTTTTTTTCTGTTCCCTCAGTTTTTTTTCCCTTTGGTTTGTAACTATATACGTATCTATATAATAGGGTATAGTTATGTATGAATTTATTGTTTATTAAAAGTTTGTTTCAGTTTTTCCCGAATGTAGACCGAGGTGTGAATTTCTTCCTTCCCTTTTTTTTTAAAACCCTTTCTGTCTCTGTTTAGGACAGAAGGATTTTGTTACGGTAATTCGAGGAGTTATTAAAATTATTATTACCTCGGTCCCTCGACCCTTAACAGTGATAAAGGCCGTGTCTCTTAAGTGTCAATGTATGCTTTGACCACGGCATCATCCCTTCTCCATTTCAGTCATTAAATCATAAAACATTACAGCATACAGAGCCCAGACTTATTTTAAAACCTCCACAGATAATTAATTTTATTGTAGTGTGGCTTAGGTACCTTTTAGGATCCAGTGAGTTGCTTTATTCCCTAAAAAAGCATTTAAAACCATTAAGCAAACCAAAATCAGATCTGAATGACTTTTAACAGAGGAAGTGGAGAGACATCATAGTATGGAGACTGGCCCTTTAAAGACTATGGACATATGTATTTTTTTGGCTGGGAGTTTGGAAAATACCAGTGTGGTGAGCGTGAGGACAGCCTGTAAAAGCCCGTGTGATTTTATTCTTGGCTTGTATGTTTTCACCATCAGTAAAAATAAAGCTTATGATTCAGTTTCTATGAAGTGAGTGAGAAGGCCACAAGTGCCAAATTTGAGGGTACTTTTTACTGCCACCTTAGATCCAGAAGCGCTGTGAAG
>NW_010433885.1:0-25253 GCF_000710305.1 Buceros rhinoceros silvestris | reverse complement strand
TAGGTGCTAGTGTAGGAACAGCAGTGCTTCTAACATGGGGCAGCTCCACCTTATTTGCTTGCCAGGAAGACTTGACAGTGGGTGTCTACAGAAAGGAAAGTTCCAGACATGGGCAAACATGTCTAAGCAGATCTGCTGGACTGAAACTTCTCTGTAGTACAGGAAACTTCTCTGTAGTACAGGAAACTTCTCTGTAGTACAGGAAACGTCTGGTTTCATCCTCTTTTTTCTTATGCTCTGTGTTAAACCACAAATCTGTGAGTGCTTATGCACATACTTTACTATTGTAAATAATTGTATTCAACTCAATAGTCATTCAAAGTCAAGCTGAGTTTGTATGTTTGATGCTTGCAGGATCTGACACTGCAGAAGTCGGCTGCTGCACCAACAGGGCTGGTAATTCCATCCTTAGCCCTGGTGTCCCAGCATGGAATGACTTCATTTTATACAGGATTTGCTGCATTTTCCACGTGTCAGCCCTCAGTATGTGTGCTATTAGTACATACCAACGCTAAATACTCTTGCCTTAGAGACAGCATGAAAAGAAAGCAACTTAAAAGTGAATGCACTTAAATTCAGTTCTTGTCCCTAAAACATTCAGGATACTCTAATGCTGAAAATGACAATCATCACTTTTGACAAAGAGGCCCACCTGTTCTACGTTGGATCCTTTTCTCTTTTCCCTTTTCCGTCTCCCTTTTCCCTCTCCTTCTCCCTTTTCCCTCTCCCTCTCCTGTTTCCTTCTCCTTTTCCGTTTCCTTCCCTTTTCACTGATTTGTAACATCTACATCTAGAATCCACAGCAAAGTTTTGGGACGAGCAAACACGTGAAAAGCAGCATACATACACCCCACTCCACCCCCCTCAGGAGCTTGCAGTCAAGCAGCAAGTTGTGACAGTGTCAAAACCTTCTCAAAGCAACGATTGCTCACATCTCCACTGCAACTTAAGCTTGCTGCTTGTTTTAAAGGAAATTAGCTCGGACTGAAGTGACTTGTTACTGCCAGATCCCTGCTGATGTGTCCTTACCTTTGAGATGATTACTTAAAAGTTGACTGATTTGTTCTGGTGTCTTTCCAAGAATCAAAGTGTTAGGCTAAGTGCTCTGCCATTTCTAGGATCTTTCTTTCTCTCTATTTTTACAGCTAAGCACTGTATTCACCATTTGCTGTTTATTAAAAGCCTCATCCTTCCTCCACAAGTTCTCAAAGATAATTGATAATGGCTCTAAAATAGCTTCAGGCAGTTTCTAAAAATATTCTGGGGCAAACATCACCTGGCTCAAGTCAAACCCGTAGTCTGTTCTCTTCCTTTCCTTGCTCAAACTGTTGGTTACACACTGCCTAATCCTAAATGATTAGAAGTGTCTGCTAAAGAGATTAGTGGCCTACAGTGTCACTCTAAGGGGTTTATGTTGTTGCTGTGTACAAGTAGTAAGTCAGTAACTAACCATGAAATTGCAGGAGATCTTAGAAGCCAGAACAAGCAGAGAGTACTGAGTAGAAAAGAAGTGATAGTGGAAGAGTTCAAAGGTGGAGGATGTCATGAAGGAAGTGTTTTGCCAAGGTTATTCTGACAGTGGAGCAAATCTGCAGTCCCAAAGACCACAGAATGCAAGATTAGAGTGTCTGTAGGAGTGCATGGTGATACACTGATGTCTCTGAACGCAATGGTGTCTTAGAGAGTATATTTGCTTTGGAAAAAAGGCGGAGACTTCAGTGTAGCCTGGATTCAAGGATCCGTAGAGAAGGTTCTGTCACTAAGGCCTGTCACAGGCTTAAGATGCTGACGCCAATTCACAAGTAACAGACTGGCTCCCATCTGTGCTTCATGTGATGTAAGGGTTAGCTCTGACCAGCTCAGGTATTTTGAAAGCAGTTAAGCTTTGACTACGCCGCATTTTAGTATATTATTGTTGAAATGTACTGGCTGTCACTCAATCTGAGTGGAAATAGGAAGAGACAGATATACATGATGGTGTATACAATTATGTATGGAATTGTTCTTGTTCCATCTCCTATCTCCTGTTTTCCATGGAGGGAAGCATAACGCTCAGTGCTATAGCTCTTGTCTATGACTATTCTCACCTGAGTGGGAACCACTGAGAGACAAAGGTTTTAAGGATCTCCAACTCAAGACCACTTATTTTTGAACATCTTGCTTAGTAACAGAATCAGCCTAGTTATATGAAGCCTCATTATTTCTTTCTTTCAAAAGAAAAAACCAGAAAGTAATGTCTTTCTCTTCCCTTTGCTCTGCATCATTCTCAGGAGGTTTAGTTACAGGTTAATTAAAATGTCTGTATCTAACCCACTAAGAATATTTATCCTGTTTTCTGTGGTCAGTTCTCGTGAAGGTTTGGAAAGATAACATCCTTCAACAAAAACTTACTCAGACATCACACCCTGGTTTCAGATAGCTTGGATTATTTACAGTACAGTTAATTACAGTGCATGATCTCGTTACCAAGGAGGATGAAACCCATTCATCTGTCTGCTAAACAAAGAGCTTTGTGGGATTTTTTTCCCCCCTTGCTTTGTTCCAGCATTGTTTTATACTGTTAGTGTGTAATTTATTCTGATTTATTCCATTATTAATTGCCCATGCAGCCTGCATTGCGGTAGTAATTTTTAAAAACGGGCATCTGAAGTATTCCACACTGCACCTTTTACTAAAGGATACCAAAGTCTAAGCATCACAGGTACTAAGTAACTTGCAATTTTTACTATTGATAAGTCAGAAATGACTTTTTGACTGGAGTCGTAAAGTTAATTAATGACTGGAGTAATTTTCTTATTTGTGCACACTTCCTGAACAGATGTAGTTTTCCATTCTAACTGTGTTGGTTTATCAGTTGTTGGTATGGAGAGAGCATATGGGTGAACTATCTAATCAGAATACTGATAAACACCAGATACTGGAAAAATTGAAGAATGTGTTTGTGAAGAGGGAGGGGAGATAAATCTTTATTTTGCTACTAGTTGAACTATCTTGAGTACAGCCATTGACAACAGCAGGTGAAAAGGTAGTTACACAGGTTATGTAGTTACAGAGGTAGTGACATATTCTTCTCATGTACTATAGAAAAAACTTACAGTACCTAGGTGGTTGCTGTAGTCAGAGGAGCTGCAGAGTTTGAGTTCACTTAAAGTTCTGTGCATTTACAAATTCTTTATTTTCATAGCATAGTGAAATAATACATTTCAGTGAAATTTATGTTCACCAGCGAAGAGACAAAATGCCTGTTTGTAAAAGTTGTAATCATAACGGCTTTTGAAATCCACAACAATTTAATACATTTTCAAAAGGTAAGAGCTCTTCGGCCACACCAGAAAGTTGTCAGTGTGGCAATAAATGCTGCACCAGCCTTCTGCTGGTAACTCAAGTTAACAGGTAAGATCTACAAGATAAGACTGAAAAGATGTCAATCCTTAGCCTAGGAAAGAGAAATTAGAAGAAAGTGAAACAAGTCATCAAATACAGACAAGACAGCTGCAAAATGGAAAGGAATGAACAGCTGTGTATGTTATCTGTGCATAACACTTGACTTGCAGCAAGTGATGTTTAGACTGGATGTTAGCAGGGCCTCATTTAACAGCTGAAGTAGTTAGTACTCACACAGAAATTCTGCAATGTTTAGGGGAACAAGGAGAAAAACTTCACAATCACTGTGTCAAGAATCACACAGGTGCTGCTAATCCTGTCTCAGGGCAGGAGAGAGAGAGACTTCTAGACGAACTTCCTTCTGGACCTGTATTCTATGACCTCTTGTAAATGGGGCCCAAAAAACCAGAGCCCCTTCAGGCGATTAAAACAGCAAGGGCTTGCTGACATGCAGCAGCAGGCTGTGTCTCTGAGAAAGGCCTCTGTGTCTAGGGAATTGCCTGTTAGGTGGTTAAGACTTGTCTGATGGATTGTCTTAAATCTCAGGAATACATATCACAAGCCAGCATCACGTCTCTGTGAATGAGGAAATGGCAACCTATGAGAATCTCCTTGAAACCTGAGAAAAACAACCAAGCAAACAAACAGCCTTAATTCCCATTTCTCAGATCAGTATATTTTTAGGACTCCTGCGGAAATTTGTTGGGGGACTCTGAAGCTACTTGAAGGAAGGAACTGACAGGGTGAGCTGGTATCAAGTGTTGTGAAAGATGTTACTCTTACTCTTCCATACTAACTGCTTCAGCCCCTGGGTTCTGCTCACACAGAGTCTTCCTCTGCTAACAAGTCTCTTCCAGGCAGAAAAACCGCCCGTTTTGCTGCATGATGTCTGAACCTGTTTTCTGAGGCCTGAGCTCACATTCATAAGGCAACTACTACCTCTCTCTGCATTTGGCTCCAGCAGACAGAAGTGCGGAACCTGAAGACAACCACAAAAAAAGAAACATGCATGCTGATCACTGGAGATAACAGACCACTGCAAAATATGTAACCTGTCTATGGTAGGTTTCCTCCCTTTTTAATTTTTAGATACAAATGCTATGAAGAACACTGAGATTTACACCATAAAACTGATACAGACATTTTCTGGTGACCAGTGATGATCTGCTTGTTTTAGAGTGTTTTCTGAAATCAGCATTTGTGACTTTGTAGAGAAAGATTGTTTTCTGTGTATCTTGTATGTTAGACTAAACCATGAAGCTTTCAAACTGATTTTAATTCCCCGAAAGGAATAAGGGTTAATATTAAACAAGTAGCAGCTGACTTATGGTGCTCAGTATGTAAGATGCTGCCTTGACCAGCTAGAAGGAGAATTCTAATAATTCTTCTCATCTCTTCTACTTCGTAACTTCATTAGAAGCAGACAGGAGATAGAATCATAGGATTATTTAGGTTGGAAAAGTCCCTTAAGATCATCAAGTCCAGCCATAAAATGAAGACTGCCAAGTTCACCATGTCCCTAAGTGCCACATCTACATGTCTTTTACCTGCAGGGAGGGTGACTCACCCACTTCCCTGGGCAGCCTGTTCACGTGCTTGACAACCCTTTCAGAGATGAAAAATTGTAATGGGCAAAGTATTTCCTCCTCAGAATTCACAGATGTCTGTATGATCAGTGGTGCAGCTCCGTGCGAGAAGGCCATTTCATGGCCCTTCTGTGTAGCATTGTCTCCTGGAGCACCTGACCCTTAAGACCTCCAAGCCCAGCCATAAAATGAAGACTGCCAAGTTCACCATGTCCCTAAGTGCCACATCTACATGTCTTTTACCTGCAGGGAGGGTGACTCACCCACTTCCCTGGGCAGCCTGTTCACGTGCTTGACAACCCTTTCAGAGATGAAAAATTGTAATGGGCAAAGTATTTCCTCCTCAGAATTCACAGATGTCTGTATGATCAGTGGTGCAGCTCCGTGCGAGAAGGCCATTTCATGGCCCTTCTGTGTAGCATTGTCTCCTGGAGCACCTGAAGAGAAACGTACCTGGGAATTGGCAGTGGCACTATCAATCTGAGTAACTGTGGCTTCCTGCTATATGCTGTAACAGACAGTGGGGAAGCGCTGCCAATGTCTTGGCTTCACATGCAGCAAGTTGTATTCACTCAGTGAAGCCCCAGATAATTCCTGCGAGCTCACTTGCTATCCAGTTAAGGAGCCACTGGTGTTATGAATTACCACCTCCAAGCTGTTTAAAAGTACCAACTTTTTGGAAGTGTAACTTACCTATTTGCTACAGGAAATTTTAGGATGTGGATTGCAGAGGGTGAAGTGAATAATCCAAATCTGGTACTGGGATTTAGTAAGGATGTGTTCCCAACGATATGTTTTTCAAATATGTGTTTAATGACTCAGGTTGGATTACTTGATATTCAGAACAGGAATTAGTCACCTTAAAAGATATAGGGGTAGAATACTACTGACAAGTTCTGATAAGTAATTTTCTGAGCTGCTCTCCATGGCTGATAGGCATGCAGGTGAAAGTTCTCTGGGATGCTGGAGGATGAGTGAATGTGTTTGCTGTGTGTGTTTGAATGAGCTGTTCCTGGCGCAGCTCTAAGAAGAGCATGTTTTTACCTGCTCTCACTTACTTTAAAAGTATCGCTGGACTCAGCTCTTTTTTTTTATTTAGTTTTATTTTCCTGTGGGATCATAAATACGTGACATGGTGAAAAGCATGATAACTCTGCAGCGTCTGCTCTGAACGCAGCTGTCTGCATACGGATTCTGCTTAAGCTATGCCAACCTGAGGCAGCCTTGTTTATGCCAAGAACGACATTCTGTACCAGGATTTTAATTCAGAATTGCATCTTTTTGTTTTCTTAAGGCAAGAAGGCACTTTAAGCGAGAGGTAAAAACTTTGCAGCAGAACCTATGTGTGTGATGGAGGGAGGAAGGGTTTTTTTAAGACTTATCAAATATGTTTAAAGGGAAGGTCCAAATAATTCTTTCTGTAAGTAGAACTAACTGTGAGAAAACTTTGCTGACTGTGGTTGCCAGTTCTGATTTTGCTTATTTTTGCCGATATAAATCTGAACTATCTGCACTGAAGTCATTGGAGCTGCACTGAATTAAGCGACTGCAGAATTTACATCAAAGGGTCCCCAGAGCTGTTTGTGCTGCTGTAAGCAGTTACAATTCATAACAGTAAATGAGCTAATATGTGTATGGGACATTCTTTTTGGATAGTGTGAGATACAGAGGCTGTCAAACTGATTCTCATTAATGGAATTTTCTAGCAACACTGAAAAATTCTCATTTCCTCTTAGTGGAACTTAGGAAATTTAGAGTTACAGGAAATACACTTGTAGCTAAAAAAAAAAAAAAAAAAAAAAAATTTTTTTTTGGTATCCCGGGATTTTTCTTGGAAATTTAGAGTTACAGGAAATACACTTGTAGCTAAAAAAAAAAAAAAAAAAAAAAAAATCTTTCATTGGTATCTCGGTGATATTCTTGTGATCTTTTTACAGCCCTCAGTTAAGGCATAAAGTTGACAATCTTTCAAGTCATTTCTGTCAGCCAAAACAGGCCTAATGTTAAGAGGCCCTGTTACTGCAAAACTAGCCTTTTTTCTTTCTGGTCCAAGGAGCAGAAACAATATTTTATTTGGATTGCCCTATCTCTAGGGAAATAATAATTTGCCCTCCCCTCCCCTTTGAACTAGTTAGGGATTTGATGCAACTTTCTGATAAACTAACAGCATCCCACGCTAAGCATTAGATTTACTGTATCCAACATTAGACGTGATGTGTTTGATCAGAGAGTTTTCCTTAGGCAACAGCTAATCACAAAGCGAAAGGAAATCAAACCAAGAATCGAAACGTTTTATGGAAAGCCATCAATCTCTTTTCTCCCTTGCATCCTCTCTCCCTTTCCCTAATTAATAGATTTAATTCATTTACTATTGTAGTGAATCTTCAGTCACCTACCCTTCAGTAGCAAACAGCATCACCACATTGTCAAATACACATTTCTAGAAAAAAACTATTGCTCTAAGTCCAAGCTGCTATTCATTTTTCTTTCTCCTTCATTAAAATAGTGTAATATGTGTCCAATACTGGTTCTTCAAGGGTGTTAAGCGCATAAAAAGTTGCTTGCACTTATGAGATATGTATACTTAGCATATACAACATGTATAGCACTTAGTGTGTGAAGATGCCACACATATCATACAATGTATTAAAAACAATGATACTGACATTTAACCATGAGATAGGAGGAGGTACATTCAGGTACAAACATCTACTGACTCAGTTGGAAAATAGTTAAACTTCGCTTGTTTTCTTAAACTTGCTTACAGTGTAAAGGCTTTCATGGGCATAGAAATACACAAAAAGAAGTCCATGGTTGGTCAGATTAATTTTTCGCTAATAATATGCTTTGCAAGAAAAGCAGAAAGATGAAACCTGGCTTGAAGTTTTGACAAGGAGTTATAAAGTTTTTTATTTCTATGAAGCTATTCCAATAAGATAACTTAAGAAGCAAACATTACATGCACAGCAGTCAATAAACAGAATGTTTGTTTCAACCTGGCAGCAGCGGTTTGTGTGACACAGGCTCTGGCTGCCAGCATGAAGTGATGTACTTTGGTACAACACAGAACAATAAATGCAAATCAATCTCTGCTAGCAGTAGCTAAGAGAGAGGCTGTAGTGCTCAGGCTAATTCCAAATAGGCAAACTCAGGCCAACTGTTCGATTTTTTTATGCCTGTCACCAGTCTTGGCCAACATAACTAAAGCCAGGTCCAACACTAAAAGCTAGAACGGTTACTTGCCTTTGGCCACTTGGCTGTTACGTTTGTGCTCAGGGTTTTTGTGTATATGTCATTATTAGGAGACACTAAAATCACTAAATACACAAGGCACTGTGGAGAGCATCCTATCAGTGTCCCAAGTACTGCTCTGTAGGACCCTTTTACTGTGGTCCATGGCCTACAAATGCTGTCCTCAAGGTCAAGTTTCCATGTTTTTCATTTCAATAATAATCTTCTATTCCATAATTTTATTAGGATCATTGCTTCTCAACTTTTTCACCTTGCCATCTTTCCATTAAAATGGAAGTGGTGCAGTTGTATGTCTCTTTTAGAACTGTCTTTATCACAGGGACAGTTAAGGAGATAGATGGACTAGTGCTTTTGGGACTGCATGTGAAAGGAGTACATGCTGTTGGAAAGTAGTCCAGTTGCCCATCAGGAATGATCAAGTAAAATTCACTGACTGAGAAACATACTTGGGTATGGGCACTTGCAAAGCTGTCTTAACAAGTGCCAGTGTCAGCTGCACTGTAGGAACTGGCCGCACCTGTGGTCTCTGCTTGCCACAGTTGTGAGGTGAAAAGCGTTAGTTTAAATTGCTTACTTGGGTGCAGTGGGGATGCATTTACCATATTTCATGGGCTGATTGGCTGTCACATGCTACTTTCCAGTGTCAGGATCACTGGCACTTTCAATGCCCTGCTAGCCTCCTGGTGTGCTTCTCAGTGAAACTTCTTAATCCTTTCCTTCAGTCTGCATGGTTGGGACATGCCTCTGGAATAAGTTGGCCTTAAAAAAGTCAGATTATTTGTTCTCTGGATAACTATATATATATCGTGCCTTGAAAAGAAGGGTGAACGTAGATTGTAGACTTCCTGAGTGAAAAGAGTGTGTGCCACGGAGTCACTTGTACTGTCATTCCTTGCCCTTACTATGTCTCTTTCAAAGTTGAGTCTAACCTGACTAAGGACAGAGTTATTCCTGTTGTACCTAAAGTCTGTATGCCCTCCTCAGTGTATATTTTCTCTCAGAGACAGTCCCTCAAATCCATACTTGGCAGGCACTGCCAACTGTTCTCCTCCCAGGCCTTATGAAATATGCGTGACAACGAGGGAGTGGCATCATTGCCAAGTTTGTCAAGGACCTTTGTATTCTGGAGGAGAGCAGCCTGGATTGTGTGTTTTCCTCACTTCTCGGTCAGACTCTTGCTGTACCTTTGCCTAGTGTGTTTCTCAGCAGAGCCAACTTTTGCTCTCCATGCTGCACCAGCCATATAAATGTTTCCTGCAGTGGGATCTAGGAGGCAATACAAGCCCGCAGGCCTAAGGGATCCAAGAATCCCTTCCCATGCAGCAGTACTGTTTTGAGCTGGAGGTTTTGCATGGCAAGGTGGGCTAGGAAACGGGCTTTGCAGAAAAGTGTGATGACTCTGGTGTCTGAGTTCCTGGATGGTGGAGTTCAAGCAAGTCACTGAAGTAGCCACTCCTTCAAGAACAAAGACACGGTGGGATAGTAGGTGGAGTATTGTTCTTATCAGGACCGATCATGTAGCACCTGTGCTGGCAATCTATTGTTAAAGTATATCCAAAGAGTACTGACTTTCTGCTATCTTATTTTAGTAACAGAGTCTAGAGTTTGTTACTAGGAATCATGTTTGGGCATATTACAAAGGTAATTAATTTGGGCTACCAGAGATTTATAGTACGCAGCTTGCCTGAGGACTGTAGGAAGGATAGAAGGAACAACCTTTGATTTGTCCCTACCTTATTGCCTGAAAAAAACCATGCTGGAAATGCTGAGTCACCTCCTTTTCATCCTAGAGCTTGGAATTTTTGAGTAATTTCAGTATGTGAAATAGCATGGGAGACAGTGAGGCATCTTGTGTCAGCAGCAGGCAGGCCACATGCAGGGCTCTTTCACCAAAGCCACAAAGCGTGGACTTACTTTGCTAGGACTGGTCTGACAGTGGGCTCAGGGTTCGAACAAGTGTCTGAAGACAGAGTGGAAGAGCCACTGTCTGCAGTGTTTAGACAGTATGATAGGAAAAGCACAGTCCCTTTTCTCTTTTGCAGTAAGGCGTGCTGACGTGGGTCACCGTGCTGCTCCTGAAGGCACGCCTGCAGCTGTAGTAGCTGGAGTGGCTTTTCATCATGGAAACCTTTTTTTTTTTTTTTTTTTTTTTTTTGCAATGTATCGGTAATAGTAATGGCAACAGCAACAGGTACCACCACTGGAAGTATTGCTGCTGATATACACATCACATAGTCTGAGAATGAGGGCTCTTTTGGATCTAGGATAATGCATTTTTATCGCCTTGTGTCTCTAGCTGAAATTTTTGTTCTGTGTTTGTACAATATCTAGCACACATATAGCTAGTACTTAAAAAAATACAGTCACATAAAGTCTAGCAAATGGACAGGGTAAGTAAACAAGAGGGATATTTTTGATCTGTGTTTATAGGAAGTTGTCACTGCAGATGAGCAACTTCACCCATAAGTACGGGGTGATTGGGAGGGGAAGAATAAGATAGCTTAGAAGATGCTTATGAAGAGCTTCGGCTAACTGTGAGAAGCTGCAAGAAGAAAGCACAGGACTCTGGTTTGAAGATTTAGCGGAGGCAACTGAAGGGTCAATGTGATGGGCCAGCTGGAGATGAGAATAAAAGTGGAGCATTGCAACAACTGTAGGTGAACTATTGGGGGCTGCCATGGTCCTCTCTCCTTTGAGGGCTGAGCCAGCCAAAAATTAATCCCTTTTTTAGGATTGGTTTTCAGCTGGCTCACCATTCTGAACACCTGCAGAAGCAACAATGCCAGCACAAGAGAGGTAAAAGGAAGCATGCAGAGGAGAGCAGGACTGCACCAGCCCAGGTTCAGATTAAGTTACACAGCTACGGGACAACACACCAGCCTTCTGACACTGAATGAGGAACAAGAGGGGCAAGGGAAGGAGCTTCACTAGTTATGAGCTGATTTTTCCTTACTGCCATGAGCTCTGTAAACAGCTAGCATAATCTCTCTCTCAGGGACTAGGATTGAACAGAGCATTTCAGTGGAAGAAATAAGTTGTGGGGCATACTCCCTTGTATGGAGCAATGTGCAAATCTCAAAACTTGGTAGTAGCAATAAGCACTAGGATTGTAATTTGTCTCTGGCCTAGACATCTTGAGAAGGTGGTCATATAAAAAAAAAACTTGAGGTATTTTGGATATAGCTTCTCACAGGGGAAAATCCTTTCCCCCTGTAGACAGAGAGAATGTATAGGAGTCAGAAATATCCAATTATGGTTGCTCTTCCTCTGAGACATAGCAGAATTTATCAGCTCTGTCGCAAAGCTGTCCTCTTTAGATGAAACCGTCAAAAATTTTATCTGCTCTGGCTCTTCTCAAAAATTACTATTGGCAGAAGAACTTTATTTTAACTAACTCTGAGAAGAGGGAAAGCCAGGTGTGCTCTTGAAAGCTAATCATTCTGGCTCTAGAATAAATTGTTTTCTAAATAATTCAAGTCCTTGCAGTCTGTTCCTACTAGTGTTGGAGTTCCTTGGGAGTTAATCTAAACTCTAGTCCTCAGCAGAATAAGCTTTCCTGCAGCCAAGTATTAAAGTCCAAGCTTTATTTTTATCTTCAGTTTTCTTGGCAAATTATGAAGCTTATGTTTGGCATTTTATTTCCTTCTACAATCTTCTATCTTTGGTTTGTATTGCACTTTGCAGAGCTTAGAGTTTATACAGGGTTTGGGTGGGTGAAATAACTTCTAATAACTTTCTATATAACCTAATTTAGAAGTTTAAACAAAAAAAGCCATACCCTGTGTTAGAAGATATGTGCAGAGCTTTGCTGAACTGATGTTAGTATTGAATGAACAACTATTTTTTTTGTTTTTCTTTCAAATGAAAGTGTAACGGAGAAGAAAGTGGAAAGCAGATTTCTTACTGAAATGCAATACAAGAGCAACAATTATCTTGGAGGATCTGAGACTAGCAGCTAAACTAGGGGCCCTAACATTGTCATTATTATATAGACTTTCTCTGAGAAATCAAATCCTAGAAACTTTGTTTTTACAGATAATCTTGGTATGACAGGTTTCTGGAACGTGTTTCTCTGTGGCTATCATAGTAATTTTATATTACACAGAGCAAAAAGTAAGTGTGTATAATGACTGCAAGACTGTATGTTCTTATTGTACCTTGCAATTAGGGAATGAAAAGTATGTTACCACCACTGGTTGCACTAAGTCAGGACTGGATGCATAAACCCGATTTCTGTATCTGCTGGTGTAAACAGACATTTACTCTCCACTGAAGCAGGACAGATTATAAATGAAATTGCCGAAAGCGCTCCAAACCACACAGCTGAAGATAAAAAGAGTTGTCTCTGTATGTTTTTATGTTTTTACTTTTATATATAAAAAAAAGCTGAAGATAAATGCTGGTGGGAAGATAAGGTGGAAGGCCAAACCATTGACATTCCCTGGTGCCTTCAAAGTTCATCAAGGTGGTGGCAGTTTTAAACTGGGAAGTTTCATATGAGTTTGTTAAACAGACTTCTAGTATTGGTTTAGATCCAGAAATTGGGAAGGAATGAAATAAGAACTATTTCTTGGCTATAAATGGCAAGTCCCATAAAAGGCAAAGGAGAGTCATAAAATGTCAGCAACTGTCTGAGAGTATGTCTAGAGATGGTCTATTTCTCACCAGGGTGATTAGCACCAGCAGAGTACCGTGCTAATATGCCAACTTGGTTCTCAGTTCAGAATGGCCTCATGCCTGGTCAGCTTTTTTCCCCTGTCTCTCCCTGCACACTTTTGAGATGATATACTGCTATTGCTTAGGCTGTACATGGACTGCTTGACACCGATGCTGTCAAGTCAGGGTAGCCAAATGATTTAGACGAGCTGCAAATCTTTAGTAAGGGAGATTTTGCTCAGAGTGTATCTTGTCCAGGGAAGAATAAAACAGAAGGGACTGTAGCTGACTTTTTCTACCCCTTCTATATCCAGGCCAACCCTCCAGGACTCCCGTTCTTGGCAGGCCCCGGCCGCCCCGTGCCCGGGTCTGGGATGTCTGGAGGTAGAGCAGTGACTCTTTCACGGGCACCCCCTTGTCGTGGGTAAGGAACTTGCGTGCCCTTGTGGGGTTGAGAGCTGTGCTGGTGGTGGCATGTGCCTCCGGTGGGGTCTCCCAAGCCAGACAGGTCTCAACTGAAGGGTCAGACAAAGTGTGTCCACGGGCAGGATGGGCTCACTAGTCTTCGGGCAGCCATCCTAGGAGAAGGACAACTCTGACTCTGAACCTGGGCAGATGGAGCTCGTTTAGCCCTGTAAGGCATCCATCATCTAAGAGAAGGATACTCTAACCAAACCTACGACCCGAGGACTTCGCTGTCACTGTCCAAGCTCGCTAGGCCCTGGCAGATGAACCTCAGGTGTAAAGGGTGGAGCCAGTTCCGCGCACGCTGGTGCCTCACCTAAAAAATCCACCGCGCAGCCCCGAAGAGTGCACTCATCGCTTGCAGCGAGCATGGGAAAAGCCCTTCCCAGATCTTCGCACGCGAAGCCAAGCCATGATGATGATATCCAGGCCAAGATGTAATTCTGTTGGACATATTTAGTATGAGTCTTTATAATCAAATAGTGTTGAAGTATTAGAACTATAAATGGGGTGGTGGTGGAGAGGGTATGTGGGGGGAGAGAGAAGTGTAGAAAAAGACCCATTTTCTGAGCTCAGATAAAACAGATAAACAGCCTGCAGGAGAGCTGAGTGCTGTAAATGGGATCTTGAAAGTGAGTATATTTTAATTATAAGTGAAAACTTGCATTTAGATCACTGTTAGAAATCATCAAAGTCAATATCCTAAAAATCAGCCTAGCCTAAAATGTTTCAGGTATGACTGCTGTTATCCTATGATATTTTGCACTTGTGGCAACACTCTTCCTTTGGCGCCATAGGAACTTCCATTTTCCTGGAGATGGTGATAACATTTGTTTCAAAAATCCTTTTATATCCATCGATAAAATGCTTAAACCAGGATAGTGATCATGTTTTTTTTAAAGAAGAAAGAATCTGAAAATTTGTAAAAAAATTTAGAGGTGAATGTAAATTCTGTGCAACTCTTCACGAAGTACTAGTGAGTCCGCTGATGTGTCTCAGAGCCGCCGCTTTTCATTAGTATTGTTACTAGGGAAATAAAACATGTCACTGTGAACAATCCTGTGAATTATTAAGCTCAGTGTTCAGCGGTGGGCAAACTAACAGCAGAATGTTAGAAATTGTTAGGAAAGGAATAGCAAATAAAAAGATACCATTATGTTAGTATTAGAAACCCGCAGTTTCAACACTGTACAAAGCTGCGCCTCAGAGTACAGCAGAGCTGGAGGTGGGAACAGGGATTCAGGGGTACAAACGGAACTTTATGCAAAGGAGGGACCATAATGACCTGGTGTCATTGGTCACCCCTGTCCTCAGGAAAAGGTAGCCCCTTCCTCACAGACATAAAATGACAGAGGTTTACAAAATCATGTGTGATATGGGGAAAATTAGCAAGAAATGGATATTGGCTATTTCTTGTAACTTAACTGGAAACTCTAACTTCTTCAGTTACAAAGCAGTCTGACCACAAAAGGCAGTTGTTTGATCAGCAAAAGTGTAAATTCATTCCACTATGTGTTGGAGAAACCCATGGTGGATTTGTCTATTGGCAGCTCTTGAGCATGGTGGTCTGGAGACAGCCTTGCAGACTAAGAGATCCCTATGCTGATTGCTGAGAACTGGGAGGGGGTACCAGGGGAAAGATCACACTAAAATTGTTCTATTTCTTTTTCTTTTTTTGCTAAGCCTCTGCTGTGGGCCAATATCAGAAGTAGAATATGGAACATAAAGAGCTACGATTTGATCCAACACAGCAGTTTTTACTGTTTTACATTTCTTCTTGCAGGTACCCTGATCAATGAGCCCAAATGAGGTGTGTGTCCTACACAATACCATGCCTGAGGGGGATCCTTGTTTTGTTTTGTATTTTAGACTGGAAATACTTTAACGGATGCAACAGTCAACAAAGTAAGCAAGAGTTTTGTAACTGGGAGCTGACTTAAAATGAGAGTCTTCAGCTAGCTTCAAGATTTATGCCTATTTTCTTTTTTTTTCCCAAGTTCGAGTATTTGGAGTTTAAATTGTTACATGTGCACTAAGTAAAAATGTAGATTTTCTCAAAAATTAGAGTAACTGCTGTAACCCATCTGGCATATGTGGTGATCTAGTCACTAATACAGATGTCTGGTTTCAGATGTAGAGCATTTCAGGTTAGGTAGCCTGTTTTAAAAGATGTAAGTAATTTTTTGTCTTGTAAATCTCTTTCTCAAATAATCCACTTCTATATTTGTTTATATGTATTTTCTCTTTCCTTATTATTTATTTACACTTAATTTCTCTACCTATTGATTCTACTTTAAGCCTTTAAAAGAGGAAATCTAACACACTGAACTACATTTGCAGATAGAAAGTTCCCAGAAGAATACTCAGTGAATAGTTTTTAATAAATAGCAATACCAATATATTTCATAAATTATCTAATATCTGATTTTACAAAGTGATTCATCCATCACTTTGGATGAATTCCTGAGAGAATGTTGCATATGAAACTCCTATTTTAGACGGGCTGCATCATTACAAAGAGAAAAGTTTTGTCTTTCAAGATGCATGACTTGGTGCCGCTTTAAAAAAGAAGAAGAAGAATTAGCCTTGTGAAGAGTGTAAAGAGCATTTTAGCAGCACAAAGTTAGTATGGTCTGTCCCAGGTACTTGTGAAGATGCACAGAATAACTTCTTGTCGTAAGAAATAAACAAGAAAATAAACTCATGGTACAAAGGAGTTTTGAAGGCACCTGCTTGGAAGCTGAATGTGTCAGTACAACAAGATGATTTCTGAAGATGTGGAAATGTGATAAAATTTCAATTTTGCAAATTCAGAAGAAGAAAATAGAAGAAGCTCATTATATTTTAAGTTTTAATTTTGTTATGGATGGACTCCAACTTGCTTTCTCATCTCTTCCACCACTAATACCAATCATTTGATTAAAAAAAAAAAAGACACTTTTGAAATAATTACTTTTTACTAAAACTGAAAACTCATGTGGCCTAGCTACAGGCATTTTAATCCTTTGCTAGACAAATGCAAGAATGCAAGTACATTAGCAAACTTTTGCTGAACTTCTGTAATTTTTCCCCCATATTGGCCTGTAACTTGACAGGCAAATTGTTTTGCAATAACAACTGCTGAATTAAGGTGAAGTCCATAATTCTGAATCTGAAACTCCTAAATGCAACTTCTCCATAACGGGAAATTCAGTGCCTAGATGTCTGTCAGGGGCACAGCTATTTGTATTTTGCCAAAAACAACTTGGTGGTTCGCATCACAAGGGAAAACTTAGCTGGCCAATGGGATGTAACCTGACTCCTGCTCAGTTACCAGGGTGCTGCAGAAACATGTGTTCCATTTGTTGACAGAACAATCGTCCTGAATAGCATTAACTTACAATTTGGTACTTTCATAAATATTGTAAGAACTTACGTTGTATAGCACAGAAAGTGCAGGTAGCAGTTTCCATTTCCACTGGATGGCCTGGGGCACACTGCCAACTCACTCAGTAAATCCTCTAGTCCGGAGTACAGGCAATTCAGGAATGGAGACAGATCATGCTGTCCCTCGCTTTCCTTAACTGGCCGTTCTTATTGTTGGCTGCTTTCTTTTTGCTCTAACCCTCATAGCTTCATTGCCCAAAGTTGCCTAATGGGTGGGTTTTGTGCCATGGTGCTTTCCAGCCTGGAAATAGACATTGGAACAGAAAGCACATGTGTGAAAGAGTCCTCAACAGCAAGAACAAGAGTGCACCTTGACAGCGATCAGATTTTCCTAGACTCTTTTGTAGACATCCCACCTCTTAGCACAATCTGATGAATGCTTCTTCATTACCAAAAAGATACAAGAATAGTTCAGATTATAAGGACCTGAAAAGTATTTGTTTATCTATTGGTGATTTGTGAGGAATTGTCTTTGCTAAGAAAAATATTCAGAGGGACAGTAATCTCTGGATTTGTGATATAATTGCTTTTTCTCCTGAACAATGCAGCTAAATTTGCCATCTATTCTTTTTCCTCTTAGTGGAGAGTCTTAATATAGTATGTTGTTATGAATTCTCACATAGGAGACTTGAACTTTCTAGAAATCGCACTTAGATGAGGGACTTTGACAACAGTCCCCTCGTGAGGAGGTTATAACATCAGTAATTCCCAATCTGATTTGCATTAGAGAATACATACAGCTCGCTAGCAGCCCTGTTGTGTTAAAGCTAATTATGACATTACAAAATGAATGATATGAATTTGACTTGTAAATGAATGTTCCTTATATCCATGCTCCTCTATCAGTGCCAGAAAACCAGAGATAGTGGGGATGATATTCTACTCAGTGAGTATTTCCCCTTATGTGAGGGACAAAGGAAAGTAGGCCACCCACTTCCTCCCCCAAAATATCACAAAGCTGTGCCTAGTGGGACGTGTAACCTCTTTTGCATCAGTCATGTCCTTCATCAACAAACACATTTTTCCCTATTCTTTCCATGCTCTGTTAGAAACAATATTCAAATCTGGTCTCTCTCAGGAGGCCAGGAGTGAAAGAGTTGCCTCCCTGTCTTGTTGGTATATTCTTGCTAACTCCAATCTTCTTGCTTAATTCCCCTTTCAAAGTAAAGGTTTCATAACTCTTCCTAGGGTTATGCTTGAATATATAGGGTTATGCTTGAACATAAGAGTTGGAAAAGGCAATGTTTAATAAATTTGATAATATTGAGCAAAACACTTAAGTTGCAGTCTGTAATTAGATAATATTTTATTATAATTTGATACAATGTTTATTTAAATATTAAATGGCTATGACTTTATTATGTCACTGCTTTCTGTCGCTAATGACCTGGCTTCTTGAAAGCTGAAACCTCTCAAATACAGAAGAAAAGTATCTGAAATTAGAAGAGCTTTTCAGCTATGTTGTTGGTCAGAAAGCAAAGACCACAACAGCAAATTGAAAACTTAGTATGTAGTAAAGACACTTCATTTGGAAAGGCAACGATTGCATAAATATGGTGTCTATTTTTGTTGTTAATTTTTTTAGCCCAGTTACGCAGTTTGATAAACAAAAACTAAGCTAGTAATAGCACAGTGAGTAAAGAATGGTTCTACTGATAAGAAGTTAAAAACCACTTTAAGTGATTATCGATAAAAAGGAAAATATAGTTACTGCAGATGATGTTTTTAAAGGTACAGTTGCCAGATCCTGGGTGAAGACCTTGTGGTACGACATTGTGAAATATAAATGCCAGCTCTGAAGGCATTTCGTATGTAGGCAATTGGCATGTAGTGAATTGGGCGTTTTGGAACTGAGTCCAGAGGGTGTCCAAACTCATTTAGAAGTTGGCTTTTCATCACAACAGGTATGATTAAACTCCCTGGGGTGATGGAAGGGAAATTGTGTGGGAAGAATATGATCATCTAAAGAGCCTTATGGGAAAAGAGATTTGCTGTCTCATATTGCACAATTTATCTCAGCTACCTGGAACCCAGGATATATGAATATGTCTGGTGGTTTTTACTATCTTCCTTTTGTGCATGCGAAAAATTTTTACAGAAGTTGACCAACCTTTAATATGCTTCCTTGGCCGAGGAATTGGCTAAAGGTTAAACTCAGGACTTTAGGCTAAGTAGTGCTGTAATAATTGTTTTGATTGATGTTTTGATGATCTGAAGGCCTGCATAGATGATGTTAAAATATTACACTGAGCCTATACAGATAACAAGGAACAAGTGCAGATGTGAAATGTGTAAGAGCACAGGATTGGAAGGAGCTTCTTGGAAGCTTTTCCTGGAAGAGTCTTGTCCTACTGCAGGCAATTACATGCTAAAATTCTTAATTACTACTTTAAGGTCTATCTTAAACCAAGTAGTTCCATGCTTTCTCAAGGTTGCCCTAGACCTGTCCTAAAAGGGTTCCCTAGACCTTAATTCTTCTGATGTCCTGGAACTTTTTGTAGACTGAGTTGTGCCAATTTCATCTTATAAGGTAAACAACTATTCCTTTCTTTGTCCAAGGGAAGAATATATGATGGCTACCATAGAGCTAAACAATGTGAAAGGGGAATGTTCGGAAGGCCTCTTGTTGTAGTAAGCCAGCCATGGTGATGTTCAGTTGGCATTCTGATCCAGGGAGCATTAAACCAATGATTAAGCCTGAGGATGGATTTAATTGCTTTGCTTTATAGGGCACTGAAATTCCTTACACTTTAGATATTGCACACAAGCTAGATTGGAGAAAAGATAGAAGTTTGTGTCAAAAATCATCTGCATATTTTTCACCTGTATAGAAATTTAACCAAAATTTTTTGTTGAAGTCAGCTGCTGGTACTGTTGATTGCCAAATTCCCTATTTGTGTTACTGCACTTGGACAAGGCAGGTACTGTGTATGAGTAATGCATGCTAAAGAGCAGTAAACAGATACAGATGGACACACAACCCAGACATTTCACACTTTCTTAGAGACCTTTTATACTATCTAACCACGCCTTCTAAAATGGCCAGGTTCTTTTCACTGAAGGTAGTATATCTTTTCCTTATGTCAGAGGTCCATACTGATTTCAGTATTATGACGTAACAGAAAATGATTAAGCAGTAGATTCTTCTTTTTTTTTTTTTAAAGACAAACTGAAACGAATTTCCCTAGACTAACACCGGTTTTTGAACTAAGTAACAGCTCAAACACATTTCCATTTTAAAATGTATACTTTTCTTTCTCTTTATGTGGAAGAAAAAAAATATAAATACAACTGATCTTCTAAAAGACAAGGGAATTGAGGAGAGAAAATGAAGCGGAAGCGATTTTATTTCCTAAGTAACTTGTCTTGACTTGCAATATACCTTTCAAATCTACTTTACTCATCTGAACTTGTCCTCATTCAAGCTAGTGATTGTAACAATGGTGACATCACTATTTTGTTTACAGTGAAATCTCTTTTGAGGGCCTCACAACAGAGGTGGATTTAGGAGAGATATTGATTATGCCTCAACTTTGGAATTTGGTAATTTTGGTATACCTCAAACGTGCTGCATTTGTCCTCTTGTCTGCTTTTTTTCTTAGCTTTAGTTTATGACTCCCCAGGCCTGTGACTATGCCTTCACAAGCATTTAAATACCACATAGAACAATAAATTTGGAAAGAAACAAGAATAGCTTTGATCCCTGAATATATTACTAAACAATGAATATTTAGTCACAATTTTGCATTTAATATTACACCCACAAACTGGGTGCAGACAAGCACTTGACACTTGTAAATCTCAGTTTAGGGTCGGTCAGAATGCAGGTTGCTATTAGTGTTGATGTGACCCTGCTGTCGTGTGCCTTAAAAAATAGTCTTCATTTAGTTCATTGCTTCAGTTAGTTAGTTTGTTTCTTTGTTTGTTACAAGACCATTCTTACTGCATTCGGTACCCGCAATATGACAGCACTTACTTAGTGAACAACTTCTCAGTGTTTTATCTTAGTTGTGAAGACTTAGGATGTATTTATTACTTCTTCATTATTTACTGCTCCGGGGGTGTAATTATTTTTTTTCTTTTGTGCTTTTTACTAGAATTCAGCTTTATATGTCTGGTTGTTTGTAAGCACTGTCCTCTACAAGTAAGGGAAGGGGAATTTATCGTCTTACTGATGGATGGACAAATGACGTCAAGAGCTTCAGCTTATCTTCAATATCCATTTTTTGACACCTAAAACCAGTGGTTTTCTTTAAGCATTGTATGACACTCATATTCTGGCTTTATTTGCAAATGTCTTAGGCTTATTTGCCATCTGAACCCAGCAAAGAGATATGTAGAATATAAAGAATGCACCATTTACTTGACCAAGTAGGAGAAAGTTTTGTTGTTTAAATTGTGATATAGAAAGTATGTTGGCAGAGGTCCTGAGACTCTTGTTTTCCTGCTGTATTCTGCCTCCTAGCAGAGAGCTCTTCTCTGGCTAGACACTTTTCTTTGTCTTTCAGAGCATTAGGCCAGAATGCATCTTTTGCCTTTTGCAGCTCTAGTTTGTGTGTTTCTTTCCTCACCCCTTCTTTGCCTCACCCCGGTTTTAACATCTGATAGTTACCTCTGATTCCCAAGAGTTCAGCCTATTTATCTCCAAGCTTACTCCGCTTCTTTGCTTGAAGCCAGTGTTCTCGCCCTAACCAGGTGTTTCTCTTGCCTGTTTCCTTCTGCACCTGTGATTGTTTGCACTAATATTTAGATGTTCTTTGCGCTTATCTCTTTTGACTCTTGTTACTCCTATTTAAATGTTCTTAGTCCTAGTGCAGCTGTAGGGCCCAGTTCTTTGCATATTGCCTCTCTCTCCTCCTCCACACAGAGCGATTTCATTTCCTGAATTTCTATTTGCTTTTGCCAGCATCAGACGCTTTAATGAGAAAGAAGTCCCCTTATCTTCTTTCCCTCTCAGCTCCTATCTCCTTTTCTCTTTCCATTGGTGGCTCCTCAGTGTGAGACCCTGCCCTATCCATGGAAATTACTTCCGATTTCCCTAGGGAGAAAGGTAACCAGAATGATGGAATACTGACTTCTAGCATTTTCTTCCTTCACCGTTCTTAGGGCTAGGGGCACTACTGCTGCCAAAATAATCTCCTCACATGATTACCTGCACCAGGTACTCCCCACCATTACAGTTGCCAATGTTTTCATTAATGATACTGTGTCAGTCTGTAGGAACAGCCAGTGTTAAGGCACAAAAACTTTGAGAAAGAGTCTACTTCAGTAGAGTTAATGGCTGTTGCAGTTATCCCATCAAACACTGTCTTTTCATCCTGTTCATGAGGTCTGTGGTAACTTGTGGCCAGAAGTCATACTTGCCAGAGCAGCTGATGACTGGAGTGGATCAGATGCTACCGTCTGGCTGGATAGAAAGTGCTTTTATCAGCCCCTAACTTCCTTTCTTTGAGTCCTGTAAATGGCTTATAGTTGGCAAGAAATTAAACAGCAAGAGAGTAAAGTGTAAAGCTGACATTGATGGCTCTGCCTTAAGGAGACAGGCAATTTCCTTATCAGAGATCTGGCTTATCCAACAATTTCTGCCTCTTCCATCCATGTCCAAGAATCGGAGTGGGGGAGGAAAGGGAGGAAGAGGAGTTGAGGAAAAGCACCATCAGTCCACTCTTGGTGGACCCAATACATTATCTCATTAAAAATATTGATGATTTACTTCTTCAGAGCCGCACGAGCCCTATCCATCTCCTTTCATATGTCATCTGGTGTATCAGTGTCAGCTACACTTAAACTCATATGCACAAAGCCGGCCTGTTTCTATTTCAGTAACGGTTTTTGGAAAAGGTAGGTTTTGAACATCATGAATTTCTGGTCAACTTGATGTGAACAGAGGGCATCACTTTCTTTAACCTCAGGCAGCTTGACATGGGGAAGTTAGGTTGGCCTTTTCTGCTATGTAGTTATACATATGGTGATCAGATGGAATGTAGTGACCAAACAAGTTTTTTCAGCTCAGCAAATGACTGGGTGTCCACCTGGAGATATCGTTCTCAGTATAGTGTGCCAAAGGAGGTATGACGAATGAATGAGGGCCCTACTGCCCTCCTGCACCTTGATTTTGTCTATCGGGTATTCTCTGGTGCCAGGGAAAAGAGTGATAGAGCATCTTGTCAGAGATCCGTCTTCAGAATTCCTCTTCAGGAATCAAGAGGACAAGAAACAGGTACATCCTTCAATGTCAAAACCTAACTGACACTTATGTCAGTAGGCTCCTTTTTGATGGCCTAAACATTCTTCTCACCCTGGCTGAGTTTTTAGAAACACTTTGCCTGCTGTCCCCTGAGGAGCCTCACCAAATACCGTAGTTTACTGCACATTACAGGAAGTTCTTACTTCAGATATTACTGTTCTCTGGGCTGAGTCCCCAGAGAATGGAGAAGCTCTGTGCTCGTGAAGATGTCTTCATCCCAATATTGAAGGAGAACCCCTGTGATCTGCCTCTCAAGGCACCTCTTTAGCACTAATTCAATGGGACCTGAAGTTAGAATCTATGCTGTCTAGTGCACTATCCTGTTCAGTGGTTTATCTGAGTTGAAACCCCGCCAGTACTGTTACTGGAAGAGGAAAGGTCTACAGGTCACAGTTACACTGTATCGAGACACCTTACGTCAAGGTTATTATTTTTGTGGTGCTTTATTTCTGTCTATTATCTGTTCAAGCTCAGCTGAGGCCTGATCCAGGTCATAATCTTTGAAGACTGTGTTACCATTGCTCCCTGTTCGATCAGTTCCAGGCAGCTTGCTTTACTTCATCTGCTCAGTGCAACTAGGCAGGTGTAGCTTACACTAATGATATGTTCCTCAAAGTACAGGTTATAGTGACCTGGTGTAGACCCATGCCAAGTCATTCACCTGAAAGCTTCCTCCAAGTTGTATGGGTCAGGAGCTCTGGCCCTGTGGCCAGGACTGCGTCTGTGCCCTGTGCCGTCCAACAGTGTGTGCACCTGCTGTTCCTTCCAGGACATCAGATTCTGTTCAGAGAAACAGGGAACTATTTTTATCTGCAGACTGACCTGTGTCTGCCAGTGCTTTCCTGAAAAGCAGAGAGGACCACTGGTTATCAACCAGCTCTTCTTGCCCAGGTTAAGCAACGGTTGAGAGCGGTTTGCTGTCCTCTGGCCAGGCTCCAAAGCAAGCGGCTCTGAGGCTGTGCGAAGCCTCCTGCTGGTAGGCGGTAGGAGAGGCCTGGTTTGCCTCTACAGCCAGGTTTACATTTTCGTCCGCAGGCCCTGCGGACAAAAGAGCATCCTTTTATAGTGTTCTTAGCCCAGCACGGTGTTTGCTGATGCATTCATTCCTTTCATTTGCTGCTTCGTTTGCTGTTGTCTCCGCTTGAGAGGGCTTGTTTGAGACCCAGTCTGACTCCCCTGCCTCGTTTGGTCTTGGCCCTGTTGTACCAGTGTCAGTCGGCCCGTCTCCTCTTTCGCACTGCATCTCCTGTGACCCCAGCCTGATCCTAAACTCTCTGTGCCTCTCCTCAAGGGGCCCATCCAGACTTCACCACTTTCAGAAGACAAGCTGGGACTGGGCCTGCACTGAAATCACTGGTATTTTGTGCCTGATGCTCCAGAGCCATGCAGAGTTCACTTGCCCTACGTAACAAACAGGCGCTAAGCCCAAAGCTTCCTGAAGGTGGTCCAGGGTATTGGCTGTGTTTCTGCACACGGGTGGACCTGTGTGGCAGGGGATCTGCGTGGCATCTCTGCCCTGCTGGTGCACGTCAGCTGGTTGCACTTAGGCTGTTGGAGCTTCATTGACAACTCAGTCCTGAAGCCCTGGGTGTGTAAAGGCTGCTTTCTGGTCGGGCCGGGAGAAGGTTGCAGGCTGGAGAAAAGGACCATAGCATACAGGTGCCCCCACACTGTAGCAGGTGTAGTCAGGCGGAGAAGCCCGGGGTGACATAAGCGTGGTACCAAACATAGGAAGCATCTGCTGTGTGTGTGTGTCTCTGTGTGTGCACGTTCAGTCCCATCCGCACAAGGTCTTTTACTACTGAATGATGTGTCCAAGGAGGGGGTAGTCTTTTCAGAGGCAGACCTCTCTAGTAGACAACTGTCAACATCTGTTTCTTTCTAAAAACTTTTACTGGAGTGAAGCTTTACAGAGCCAGCCAAAAGTGCAACCTTGAACTACACCACTCCCCTCCCCCTGCCTTTTTAATAAAGGGTTGCTGGAATGTTTATACAAGGGCAAATAGCATTATTTTTGGAAACAGCTGAATTATTTTGGTTACTTTTCTTCAAAAGAAGAAAAATAATTTAGCCCGAGGCAGGCACCTGGCATGGAAAATTTCAGCTTGCGTGGTAAAAGCTTGGCAGAAGTTACACGAGCGAGTGAGAAGGGATGCTGTGTGAGGCAAGCGTCAAAGAGCCGTACTCGCCGGCAGCGCTACCGCGCTCCGACGGCAGCGCCGGGAGCTCGCTGCTCC
>NW_010433884.1:1465-1769 GCF_000710305.1 Buceros rhinoceros silvestris | reverse complement strand
GGCTGTGGGGAGAAGGAGTAAATTCATTGTGAATTCAGCTGGGGAGGGTGAAGGGGTGGTGGGGAAGGGGGCAAAAATATATTGGGGGGTGCAAAAAATTGGGGGGTTGCAGTACCAGTCAGTCCCAGTGGGAGACCAATCAGCCCAGTGGGAGATCAATCAGTCCCAGTCCAATCCCACACTTCTCACAGTCACTCCCAGTATGAGACCAGTTCTTCCCAGTATGAGACCAGTCACTACCAGTGGGAGAGCCGTTGATCCCAGGAGGAGAACAGTCCATCCCAGTGTGAGACCAGTTGCCTCT
>NW_010433884.1:901-1309 GCF_000710305.1 Buceros rhinoceros silvestris | reverse complement strand
CTCCGAGGCGCCCAGTTGCCACCAGAGAGAGACTAGTCAGCCCCATTGGGAGACCAGATGTACCCTGTAAGAGACCAGTCAGTCCCAGTAGGAGAACAGTCATTCCCAGTGGGAGACCAGTCAGTCCGACTGTGGTTCTGGTTGCTGCCACTGTGATCCCGGTCACTCCCAGTATCATTCCAGTCACTCCAGGTAGGTCCCAGTTAGTCCCAGGGTGGTTTCCATTGCTTCCAGTACAACCCCAGTCACTCCCAGTTCCCCCCAGGGTGCCCCCAGCCACTCCCAGTATAACTCCAGCCAGGGGTTCCAGATGTGAGCCCATCTCTCCAGGCCCATCCGTCTGTCCCGGGGCCGGGGAAGGCCATGGAGCAGCTCAGCTGGAGGCCACCGCGGGGCACGGCAGGGGCG
>NW_010433884.1:0-540 GCF_000710305.1 Buceros rhinoceros silvestris | reverse complement strand
ACGACACCGACCGGGGTGGGTGTGTGGAGCTGCTGGAAGGTCTGGAGACTCCAGCAAGGGCTCTGGGCAGGCTGGAGTGAGGGGCTGAGGGCAACAGGCCCAGGAGCAACCAGGGCAAGGACTGGCTCCTGCCCTGCGGTCGCACCAAGCCGCAGCACCACTCCAGGGTGGGGGCAGAGAGGCTGGAGACTGCCAGGGAAAAGGCCCCAGGGGGGTTGGGGACAGCAGCGGGAGAGGAGCCAGCGGTGGGACCAGGGAGTCAAGAAGGCGAACGGGATCTGGGCTTGTGCCAGCCCTGGGGTGGGCAGCAGGAGCAGGGCAGAGAGGGTTCCTGGCACTGGAGACACTGGGGAAGGGTCCCCTCGAGTGCTGGGTCCAGTTTGGGCTCCTCACTGGAAGAAGGAGCTGGGGGGTTGGAGCGTGTCTAGGGAAGGGTCTGGAGACTGTGGGTAAGGGTCTGGAGAACATCTGAAGAGCAGCTGGGGAACCTGGGT
Organism: Buceros rhinoceros silvestris; assembly: GCF_000710305.1. Lineage (NCBI taxonomy): Eukaryota > Metazoa > Chordata > Aves > Bucerotiformes > Bucerotidae > Buceros > Buceros rhinoceros. Next base: position 46 of record NW_010433884.1, on the reverse strand, counting down.
GGTTGAGCTGGAGCCAAGGAGGCTCCAGGAAGACCTTCTGGCTCTG
>NW_010433883.1:2936-3278 GCF_000710305.1 Buceros rhinoceros silvestris | reverse complement strand
CTCCGGGAGGGCGTTCAAGGAGCCAGCTGGGCCACCCCGGCTTTCAGGAAGGGTTTTTCCCGAAGGAAAAGCGCTGGAGCTTTGGCTGGGGGCAGCACCATGTGCTGGAGCGACTCAGGAGAGCAGAAAAGGATGCCTGGCCGCCCGTCGAGCGGCTTCAGTAGTAAACAGTAAATTAATCTGCCAGGGGTTTGCCCGCTGTCACGCTCCCGAATCGGCCCTGTCCAGGGACACTCGATGGAAACAGAGCCCCCAAGCACCTCGGGGACTGCGCTCCGTCACCACGCTCGGGGTAGGAAACCTTTCTCCATCAGTGCAGCGTGGAGGGACGGAGGAAGGCAC
>NW_010433883.1:1774-2810 GCF_000710305.1 Buceros rhinoceros silvestris | reverse complement strand
TTGTCCATCAGGGCGGCGTGGAGGGACGGAGGAAGGCACCGGCAGCCCGAGGGCCTGGAGCCGTTTCACACTTTGATCTGTGCATCAAAGTCCAACCCGGGAAATCCGGGGGCTTTACCCAGCCCGCCAAAGCCAGAGGTGAAGTGAAGGTGCCCCAAGAGCCTTAACTCTGCCCCGTAGTGAGGCCAGAAGGAAATAAAAGTTAAAACATCTGTAGCTCGTGCCTGACAGATCTAGCTCATCGCTTAACCGCCTTCCCCAGGCATTTCAGGGCCTCTCTCTAAGGCCCCACCGAGGCATTTCGCACTTTTTCCCCGGATTTCCTTCAATTACAACCTTAACTCCCTGCTCCTGGTTTTGCCATGCCTGCTGCAGGGACAAAGCATGTTTTGAGGACGCGTCCACCACCCCCACGTCCCTCGTGGCACCTTCCCTGCCCCCGCACAGTGTCCTCTGGAGCTCGAGAGCACCCTCGACCGACAGTGACAGCTCTGGAGGGGAGAGGAGAGGAGCAGATTGCCCAAGGCCACTGACATTCATGGCTCGGAGGCGCTACCCCCCAAACCAGCGTTTTTCTCCCATCCCTGCACCTCTGCGAGCTCCTTCCCAAAAGCACCAGATTTCCCGTCTCCACGACTCGGGCTGTTCCAAGCATTAACTGCCCGGAGCTGCTGAATCCCCACGCAAGGGCCGACACCGGCCTCGCGGGGAAAATCTAGCGACAAAACCACCCAGACCTCTCACTGTGAGACCCAACGAGGGGCTTTTTCGTTTCCAAACTCTGCTCACGGGACAAAGGTACCGGTTCCTCCTGTCCCGCCTCGCACCCGCACCCGACCAGCCCTTGGTCTCCCTCTCTGGGGCGCAGACCACGTTTGTTGACAAACAACGCAGCGAGAGCTCTCTCCCCTCAGCACTAAGCACGTAAAAACGTAGGTGCTGCTTTCAAATCTACCTTTTGGGGTTGAGTTTGGCTTCTCCAACTGCCTAACTCCAAGCAGAAGCTCCTGAGCACCCCGGCTGCCTCGCGTGGCTT
>NW_010433883.1:1351-1655 GCF_000710305.1 Buceros rhinoceros silvestris | reverse complement strand
ACAGGAGAGAGGGCTCCCGCTCCTCCTTCCCAGATGCCTGCGGGCTGACCAGTGCTCTGGGAGTCACTGGTAGCTCACGGCCTCCAGTTAAGACCCTCTGTCAAAGGTGAATCAATGGTAAAATAATAACCTGTTGGTAGCCATGAAATAGGAGGTTTGTGCCAAGTCCTTGCTGGCTGAAAGAGAAAAGGAAAGAGCAGGGCGTTAGTCTGGGTGTCCTGGCAAACAGCACCATGTTTTCGAGCGAGAACCAGGGCCTCTCGCCGTCACACCCAGGGACACACCCCGGAGCACACACCCAACG
>NW_010433883.1:937-1198 GCF_000710305.1 Buceros rhinoceros silvestris | reverse complement strand
AAGCGTAAGAAACCCCTAAAGAGCCCCGAGTGTTTCAGCAGAGCCACTACGTGGCATCTGCCATTGGCAAGTGCCTCTATTTTAACGTTTGTTGGGGTCTTGAAGGAGACTGGCTGCAAACGAGGTCCTGGCCGAACCCCACGAGGCCCTTTCTGAGCCCTCTCCCCTCTCGCGCGGGGGTCCCAGGGGGCGCAGCCCTGGCTCACCTCGCACGAGCTGCGTGCACTTCACCACGTGGGTGTGGGGGTGGTCGATGGTGAT
>NW_010433883.1:367-770 GCF_000710305.1 Buceros rhinoceros silvestris | reverse complement strand
CCGTGAGGGACCCAGACAGAGCGGCATCAGCACGGCGGCCGCAGCCCCCCGCGCCACACGGCCCCGCTGCAGGGGACAGAAGCGTCTCCCCTTCCCTCCTACAGCCCCGCTCTCTGCTCGGAGGGAAGGAGGGGCCCAAGGACTCGCGGCGTCTCCAGTGACGCCACCCGAAGGTCGGTGCTGCCGCCGGACCCCCGAGCAGCTACACGGCTCCTGCGCTCGGAAGACCGCCCTGGAAACAAAATTGCGATTAAGGGGTTTAAAAATAGCAGGACAAAGCCTCTTCCAGCAGCTGGGAGGAAGGAGAAGACAATGGCATCGGCTCAGAGGCGTTTCTGTCACCCAAAACGCTAAGAGGAAGCAGACGTTTTCCCTTTGAAGGAGCCCACAGCGCCACAGACAG
>NW_010433883.1:0-215 GCF_000710305.1 Buceros rhinoceros silvestris | reverse complement strand
AGACAGCTTAATCCAGCCCTCGCTTCGGTTTCCTGCTCAGCTCAGGCGTTTCAGAGACAAAAAAACCCGATTCCATTCGCTCCATGTGTGCGACAGATTCGGTCCTTCCCCTGCGGAATGTTCCAGAAGAGCTGGGATGTAAAAAATGGCAACGGGAGAACCGAGTCGTTGCAGAACTGGGCCGGCAGATCAGCCCCTGGTTTGCCAGCGGTGCC
>NW_010433882.1:3649-3993 GCF_000710305.1 Buceros rhinoceros silvestris | reverse complement strand
TCTTGGGGGATGCCCACCCTGGCCTCCTCCTCGTGGGGTTGGAGCCGGGGACACTGCCAGCTCCTACCAGGCTGGGGGGGGCTGGAGGGGCAAGAAGAAAATATTGCAGAAAGGGACAGGGCGAGGAGCCGCGGGCGCAGCAGCCGCCGGAAGAGCCACCTGCCCTGCCCCGGGGTGCGCCCCCCACTCCGGCAGCTCCCCTGTGAGCACCCTGGCAGAGCCTCAGAAGTCCAAGGGCGTGAAGTCCCCAAAGTCACAGTCGAAGAGCTCGCTGATGCCCTCGCCCTCCTCCAGCCCAAAGTGATAATCCTGCGCCTGTGGCGGCGACAGGGTGGCTAATGCGG
>NW_010433882.1:3276-3507 GCF_000710305.1 Buceros rhinoceros silvestris | reverse complement strand
CAGGTTGATGAACTCGTCCGCTAAGAAACCCGGAAAATCCTCCCTGCTCTGCTCCAGGAGGGCATCCATGGAGGTCAGCGGCGACAGGCTCACCTCCTCCACCGGGCTCTTGCTCGTCCCCGGCAGCAGGGTTTCTGTGGGGTTGGGAAGCGGCTCTAAGTTCCAAAACACTTGCCAAAACCCCACAAAAGCAGGTTTTGACTGTGCAGAACCTGCCTCGGCTGAGCATCA
>NW_010433882.1:2760-3063 GCF_000710305.1 Buceros rhinoceros silvestris | reverse complement strand
CCACAGCAAGAGCCCCCGGCCAGAGCCCCTGCGCCATCACCCCTGTCCCCAGCTCCCTCCCGCCCCCAGCCCCGGCTGCCCACCTTGCTCTCCAGGCAGCAGTGACATGTTCACGTCCTGGGCAGGGTGCAGGAGCGGGGAGGCTCTGGGCTGCGAACAGCTGGGAGACGACTCCTCCACGGGGGCTTTGAAGGGGCTCTTGACGGGGCTACAGACCCCTGAGCTGTCCTCGGGGCAGAGGAAGACATCGATGGGGCCCTGAGTGCTTAGCACGGAGACCTGGAAAGCCTGGGGGAAGGGGAG
>NW_010433882.1:481-2477 GCF_000710305.1 Buceros rhinoceros silvestris | reverse complement strand
GGATGAGCTTTGATAACCATCACCATTTGCTCCGAGGGGTCCACAACGCTGCGGAGATCCTGGCAGGTCACGTAGGCTGCAGTGCGGTGGGTCAAGGAGCAGACACGGGGATGCTTTCACGCAGCAGTGGGGAGCACTGCGGAAGACCCTGCCTGCAACGCGGCCAGGCTCACCCCGGGGCTCCGCCGTGCCCTCCCACCCAGCCAGCCCCACCCCGGCCCCACACCAAAGGATATTGCTGGTTGGCGGGGTCCTCGGTGAGCAGGCGCAACTGCACCGTGCACATCTGGATGAGGTCGTCCAGCTGCCGCTCGGCCACCTGCAGCTCCCGCAGCTCGTTGTCCAGCAGCCGGTGCTGGCCGGGGGCCCCCACAGTGGCCTGGTTGCCCCTGGGGAGCACAGCAGCCATCAGGAGACAAATCACACCAAAGGATATTGCTGGTTGGCGGGGTCCTCGGTGAGCAGGCGCAACTGCACCGTGCACATCTGGATGAGGTCGTCCAGCTGCCGCTCGGCCACCTGCAGCTCCCGCAGCTCGTTGTCCAGCAGCCGGTGCTGGCCGGGGGCCCCCACAGTGGCCTGGTTGCCCCGGGGGAGCACAGCAGCCATCAGGAGCCAAATCCCACAGCTCCTTCTGCCCCACGCTGTGACTGTCCCCATGCACCATCCCCATCCCGTACCCAGGGAATCAGCCTTCCAGGGACTTCCCAGTAGGGCACAGCCGTGGGGTCCCTTCCCCGAGCCTGGACGCAGCCCCCCACTTCCTGGGAGCCCATGGGGGATTTGCAGCCCACACAGGAATAACTCCCAACACAGAGATGCTGTTCGGGAGCCACCCACAATTGAGCACAGCCCTCACGCAGAGTTGTGGACAACATGAAGCAGGGGCCACCACTCCACCCCAAGCAGATGCTCTGGTGACACTGCTCTGAGCTCTTCCATCTCAGCAAGACCCTGCTTCACCCCGAGCATGGCCCAGGCAGCTCCCTCATCCCAGGGGAGGGCCAGGCCCAGCCCCACAAGCCTGGCCCAGGCACGTACAGCCACTGGATGTTGTTCTTGGACTTCTTGGTGATGAGCTGGATGCCCTCCAGCACATTGGTGATGTCATAGATGCGCCTCTTCTGCACTTTCAGGACCTCAGCTGCCCAGTTCAGGTCCACCACACCGTCGGGTGACTGGCTCAGCAGCTCCAGGAAGCGCTTGGTGGTGAGGTTCAGTGAGGTTTCATAGCGGGACTTTTCCCCAGGAGACTTTGCCCCTGTCAATCACCAAGTACAAGCGTGATTTAGCCACAAGGGAAACCTAGTGCTGGAGCTTAGAGATCCCAAAACACCTTGTGGATCAGGACCGGAGCCCCAAAACCCATCTGCTTTCTCAAGGCAATGGGGTGAGTTCCCCACACCCTCCATGGGAAGGATGCTGCAGGACCTGGCGCAGGCTCTGACACCTGTGCTCAGTCATGGCCGCAAGCTCCATTGTGTCACCAAGGTGCCAGGCAGGACTCAGAGGGGAGATGATCACAGAATGGTTTAGGTGGGAAGAGACCTTCAAAGCTCACCCAGTCCAACCCCCTGCAGGGAGCAGGGACATCTGCACCCAGAGCAGGGTGCTCAGAGCCCCAAGGGCCAACCTGACCTGGGGATGGGGACAGGGATGGGGCTTCTCCCACCTCTTGGGGCAACCTGGGTCAGTGTCACACCATCCTTAGCATAAAATAATTCCTCCTTCTTGCTACTCTGAATCTCCCTCTTAGTTTAACCCATCACGCCTTGTCCTGTCACAACAGCTCTGATAAAAAACCCTGTCCCCATCTTTCTCACGGGCCCCTTTAAACACTGAAAGGCCACCATAACAAAGGAGGGTCCACGTGGGACACCAAGGGACACCATGCCAGTGGCTTCAGCTCTACCCCACAGGGAGGGATGCAGCTGGTGTGACACCCAGCAGACAACCATGCCACCAGCCCAGGGGACAGGCAGCACGGGCTGGACAG
>NW_010433882.1:0-250 GCF_000710305.1 Buceros rhinoceros silvestris | reverse complement strand
TCTCTCTCCCCTTGGGCCGCGGGGGGCGCCTGCCGGACCCCCTGCTCCGGGTTGGGCTGGCTCAGGGGGAGCAGAGCCCGTACCTTTCGCGGGGTTCCTGGCCTTGCCCCGGCCCACCGGCAGGCTCTCCGCTATGTACTGGTGATCCGTCTCCAAGTTCAGCTTCCTCTTCACCTACAAGGGACCGCGATCATCAGAGGGACGGCCACCGCCGCGGCCCCACTGACCCCACCGCGCTGGAGGGCGGCCG
>NW_010433881.1:2459-12281 GCF_000710305.1 Buceros rhinoceros silvestris | reverse complement strand
CCCCTCCGCCGCTCGGTGACGAGGGGCTGCCGCGCGGCGGAGTGTCTCCGCGGAGGAGGCGCGTTCCCGGGAGTTCGGAGGACCTGCTGCGCTCTCAGCATCTGGGTGTCGGGGTGTTTTTTAGCGACTGGAGGAGCTGCATCTAAAATTAAATTAGAAATTACAAAAACTGTGTTTTCATTGCATGAGAAACAGCTGATCTCGTTGCTTTCTAGGGATACTGGCTTCTGTTCGCAAGTATATGCTAAGACGTATCCTGTCAAACATACCAAAACTCTAGCGAATACTACATATATTTAGCTTCATTGCTTTCATCTGAACAGCCTAAAAATGAAGAAACTTTCATAGATGGAAAGTAAGATCCAGCCTGCGTCATCTGTTACTGGATACAAAACCATCACTTTCACATCATATTATACCAAAGTATTTGAAACCAAAGTACGGTAGAAGAGAAAACTGTGATTCATAGAGCTGTAAAAATGGGGAGGTGTCATTTCCTGTCACATACCATCAAAGAACTTTTTTCCCTCTTTATAAAAGTAGGTGTCAGGTGTCAGACGGGCATGAGCAGTGTCAGCCCTTTTCTTTCATGTTGGGACAGCAATAGCAATGAAAAAAAAATCCTGCAAAGCTGGAACGTGCTACCTTGAAGCTGCAGGCAACCACAGCGAGCTGTCTGTGGTCTGCTAGGCTTGCTAAAGCCTACCCTCTGAAAAAGCAGGAAAGGTGTTTGCTGCAGCTGCTGCTAGGAACGTTGCCACCGTGTCAATCACATTTGTACAGTCAGTTTAGACTAATCTTACAGATTTAAAGGTATTTGGAAGACTTTGGGGTATTTAGAAGTTAGTTATGAAAACCTTTACAAGCTTTTCCTAGATATCGTACCCAGGAAATAATTTGCCATGGAAAAATATAATCAAAAGTATTATTGGTATAACTCACATACTGCGTATGCTTAACATGACATTTATCTACAAGATTTTGCATAAAGATACACACTGAGTTGCACTCATCTTAGATCCTTTTTTTTTTCCTGTGGCTCACTGCAAAGCTGAGACAGAATGTAAATCAGTCTTCAAGGCAAAGTTTGTACGCTGGATTTAAGAAATGTTTAAAAAATTATATACATTTATTATGTGGCCAGCTTCTGCAGAGATGCTACTTGGCAATTTTAAAGCAATATTTTGGTTTAATTGACACAATGCTTTTACCTGGGATTATTTCCAGACAATAAATGTGATACAAGGGGTTTAAATTACTTTTAAATAATTTACAAATAATATCTTACTCCAATACATCTGTTAAACCAAGGTAAATGTTTTTTGTCTCAGGCACACATGTTAGTCTTCTAGGAACACAGACATAAAAAATTTAAATACTCCTATGGGTTGTTTCAGGGTGATGCATTAACGTGTTTACTATGACCTTGACAGCACTGCAAACCACACAAGTCATCACCGATAACTCTTAGGAAGTGCACTGCTGTTGTAGCCAAAGTACAGCTGGGGTGGTTTTAAACTTTCATGGATAGTTTGTAATGCTGGTTGTGAGAAAATACGTTTGTAAACAACAAACCGGCAGCAAGGAGCAGAGAACGCCACAGACCATCTGTCTGACAGTTCCTCAGCACAGCGCTGTACAGCTACAGAAAGTTTCCTTTCTTAGCTTCTTGTATTTCTGATTGCCAGCTCTTTTTTTTTTCCAGTCACAATCTAAGGAACTGTATTATATCTGGAACCGGAGTGACCAAACGTGGATACTAATGAAGACAAGCAGTTACATCACTTGCATTTACTATATATTTTTTGCCAGATGAGGCAATTAGGATTATTTATTTTATACTGTCCAAGAATATCTTAGAAAGTTAGCAAAACATACAGATATGCATGGAGCAACTCCAGTTCCCACTCAAGTACATGGTAGCAGTCGGTACAGTCAGCATTTTGTCACATCTTTGCTTCCAGTCTAAGCAGAGATGCAAAGAAGGAAAGCAGTGAAAGGAAACAGATAAGCCTAGGAAGGAAGAGGATGATGGCAGAGGTCCAAGTCTGGTTAAAGGCAAAATCTGGTGTTTCCTTTTCCTTCCACTAGTTTGAAACTAGTGCTGAAAATTCACTAGAGGAATCTAAATGCACTACTGGTGTTTCAGGTTCATCTTAGCAACGCTCTCCAGGTGTTGATTGTACTCCGCAGTTACAGAATAAGGATGCACACAGGTAACACTTTTAAGTCCAAGGAGATAAGCCCTTAAACCTCTCATTTTGGTTCTGTTTGGGTTCAGCACTGTCTAAAGTTCTTCCAGTTCAGTTCTGATCCAAATTCAGCAGAACTTAAGAAGGATGGTTTGGTTCTTTTCCAGTTTTAGGGACAAACTTACATATATATTCAAGCCAGTTTGGGTTCAGCTCAACTCCCCACTAACTGCTCAAATCTCAAAGCTAACCATGTAGATTAAAAAAATGTTATTTCCTAGACTTTGTAGACCAGTGGACCATGGTCAGTCCAGCACATCAATTTCATCAGACTTTTAGACTTAAAACCCTGTTGTCTCCGATTTTGTGGATTGGGGAATCACCGGTGGTCATCAGGCCATGCTTCTGAGGACAGCTGTGTTCGGAGTAGCAAGTCCAAATCTGGGAACCAAGATAAGTGACATCTCTTCTGACTGCTATTCTCTTCACATGTGGGTTATTCCAGGTCAGAATACCAGATTTTTAAATTCACCATACACTTTTTTAAAGCTGGCTTAAAATTCCCAAATCTTTTTAGAAACTCTGTACAAGTATAATGAGCTTTTTTTAAAGAAGCTTTTGGGAGGATCCTTCATGCTAATTAGAGTTAAGCTGTATCCTAGCATCCACTTATTTTCTTTGTTTTCTGCAGACTAATTTGTTTCTGCTGATAACAAGAGCCAAAATGTGTTTTTAAAACTAGTGCAAGCAGATTTAATCTATTAGGACTATGCTGTTTTCAGTTGTTGGTAGGACAGCATTCCAAATTTAAGGACAAAAGAAAAGAAACACAATCCTCTAGATTTGTTTATTAAAAACACAGCTAATTGTTAAATCTCTCACAAAACCTCTGAAATTAAGATGGGAAAAAAAGAAACATACATTACATGGTTGCCTGAGAGCACGGAAAAATGTATTAATGTGATGCATCTCAAAAACACTTCTAAATTGTAAGTTAGGGTGGCCCAAACTTGGTGGCCTGAAGACCAGATGAGGATCTTGCAAGCCATTGCCATCCACTGTCATCCCAGGCAATAATCCCTGCTTCTCTCTGCTCTTCCTCTTCACCCTGGTCCCCACTGCAAGCGTGGCCTTCCCTAATGCCAACATCCAGGTGTCCTGCGCCCGCCACCAAAATCCAGGCGGATGCCAAGGAAGGGAAAGTTTGGGTATGGAAAGGTTCCTGTAGACAGGGAGCTGTAGACAGTTTGGGCGTGCTGTGCAAGGTTTGAGGGCACTGGATGGTGGGTCGGGAGGGGGTGTCGCTTTTCAGGTGGCATGTGCTACTCCAAAAGTAATCCCTCTTACGAGGAAAGATGAAGGACAGGACTGAAGAGCATCATGGAAGGGGATCAGTGCCTGCTGCTTAGATTATTCTGATACTTCATAACTTCCCATTCATTGAAATAATAAAGGCTTTACATTAAAAACAGTTTGAAGAGAGCAATGAATATAAAATGTAGGTGATACATTATGAATGTCCTTAAAAGGATTATTTTATTAAAAGGCATGTCCAGCATGTAGGTAAAATACAGCACAGAAAGTTTCAAAACATCTTAAACCATGGGTTTGGAGTGACCATGTTGTTCTATACATGTACATTTCTTTCAATAATAAAAATGTTTCTTAGCAGTACTGCAATGAATTAATTATTAATGCTGTTTACTTTGATACAAATAATCTCTATCCAAAAGTTGAATGCTGACTAGGTGTAAGAAAAGCAGTCATAAAATGCAAAACTTTTGTACTCATTCCCAACAAAAAAAACCCTATGCAGTAAATTGTAATAGAAGACCTGCAGTTAATATTTGCAAAATGAGACTCAGTATTTCTCAGAACTTTTAGTCCATTTTCTTTAAACATTTGAATTAATGTAGTTCTCCGATTGTTTCCGAAGTTTAATTTAAAGCTGCTTTGAGGAGGCAAATGAAATATTGCAAGCCTCTAAACATTTATTCCAGAATTATGAAACTATTTTTTAAATGTAAAGCAACCATTTTAATAATGTGAGAACAAAGAAAATTCACAAATTAGCCTGAAAAATCAAACATTGACTAGTAAGTAAAAGGAATTTAAGACTCAAGTCTGAAACCTTTTCACAAAACCAATTTCTTTTGTTTGCAAGTTACAGCATATGAGGTGGTTGTCTGTAATTTTAGATAGAAGTCTGGAAGGCTAGTTTTATTCAGGAGGCATTGCTTTTTCGTAATCTCCTGCTTCTTTCCCAGGCTTTGGACTGGACAAACTCATATACAGTACCTGTATTTTTAAAGGTTCTTACTTTCAGGTTAAGCTTTTCAGGAGCTAGCGAATATTCATGGAAAGTTTTTATAGGTAGCCTAGTAAGAGATTTGCTACTGCTTATACTTTTTCCATACGCCCTGTCTTCAAACAAAAAATACCCTTGATTAAAAATCCGCTTACTCTATTTTGTTCCCTTTCAAAAGGAACCCTGTCTGCATGCATGGTTACAGTGGGAGAGTTAAGCAGCCTGCAGTAGGCACTGCACCCTCCCATCAGGGGACTTAAGAGAAACAGATGAATTTCCAGAAAACACTTAGCTTCTCGCAGGCAGTTTCCCTCACAGACAACACACATCTGAAGCGCTTCAGCTCACAAAGCAGCTGCGATGACACTTCCCGCTGCAATCTAGTTAGACAAGAATCTCACTTTCCTAACTTAGGTTCTTCTCCATTCTTAGCAATGCAGACAGGCAAAGATACTACCATCACTGCAGCTGGAGTTCCTATCGTTGTTAATTTAAATATAAGCGACTTTTCACCCACGCTGATAAATTACAAAAGTCTGCTGCCCACTTTACGGATGGGTAAATTGCAGCTAATGTGGGCTCAGCCTTGTTTAATACTGCTTTTCCTAAAAGAAAATGAACCAGCTAAAAAATCCCATGAGTGGTAACAGTTGTGCTTATTCTGCCCTCCAGACTGTGACGAGCAGCACACTAGGTAAGAAAAAAGCAAATGTATGATGGGTGTAATACTGGTGTCAGAGCAATCCCTCAAATCTGGAGATTCCCCCTGGGACCAACTGAGTGTGGGTACAGAGATTCAGCTGAAGGGATCCTATTTCAAGGCTGCAATCTAAAGAGATACAAGTAAATTGTAACAAAGCGTTTTGAAAAGGGATTTTAATAGCTTTCAACTACGAGTCTTACAACTGTTTCTTACATAGTTCTTGTTATCAAGCCTGATCCAAATAATAAAGTTCAAAGAATTTGCACTGGGCTTTGCATATTTTCCCACAGTTAACATACCTCTGCATTTACTATTTGTTAACCAACAGTGCACCAAATTGCAGTCCTCAGCCATGAAACATCAATTATGGAACAATTTGACTGAAAACAAAAGCATTTTCTTACATAAACTCTGCCGCCAGCGAAAGAAAAATTAAGACAGAAACATTGAATTTGGGTTTTTTTAATGTATTTTGCTCTTTGCAGCACTCAGCACTGAACTTTTCCTGGGTATTAACTGTCTGAACTTTTTTCTTACCAAATGCCAGCTTGTTCCTTACACTAATACAAATAGCTTTTGATCCTGCATTTTTATTCCTCCTTAATACCATAGAAAGTAATGGTATTATTTTGGTATTTCAAATCCTGGAGACTTAATGGCTCCAACTCTGGAAGAAAACAAAACAAAACACAACACAGGTGCAATCCTTTTTTTTAAATAGGATTTAAGTAGAATAAAATCCACAATTTATCATGCAGATTAAGCACCATAATTATGGCGATATGCTTCTACACCTCCCTAGAATTTCAGGGTCACTGGCTACTTCAAAGCCCTGTGGATAACCTAATTAAAAAACAAAGGTTTTTTTCCCTCCCCCCTTGGCAACCCAGGGACCAGGACAGACTGATTTTGCTATCTCTTTTTCTTTTTCCCCTGAAATTCAGTTATCTAGCCAGACTTTGTTTATATATGCTTTCAAACTGTGCTACCTTTAAGCTCTACTAATACACCTTTCAGCATCATACTAGTCCTAATGGTTAGTTATCTGGTAACACTGCCTGAGAAGAGCCACCTCTCATACGAGCTGCTGGCTTTTCCTTGTTCTTTCCTTTCAGTCTCTTCTCAGACACCAGAAGCCAGACAGGTAATTCCCTCCCCAGCAAGCAAAATAGCTTCTCATCTGGTTTCCTGGCAGCTGTATCCTGCCTAGCTTGTAGCATGCCCTCTAAGGCATCAGATAAAGATGGTGGGCACTGATGCACTTCACAGCCCCCGGCAGCACCAACTCTGCTGCCCAGTTTCTTTGATCTTCAGCCCATTGTAGAAATTACCCAGTTCTAGCAATACTGTGGCAAACCACTATGTTGTTGTAAAGTGAGCTCAGAGCTTGGTCATCTGAAGTTATGTGTCGGTGCAATGTTGGTTCCAGGCATTTTCAGTCCTGCTAAGTGCTTAGCAAAATACTGAGACCTGCTGAAGTTAATACTAATAGAGAAGTGGTTTTTAGGAGCTAGGCTGAGATACCAAAGGAGCTTGTCATCCCCACTTCCTTTGTGTATACAGCACTAACCAGCTCGGTCCTTCCACGTAATTTCTAGTTATTCTTTTTGGAAATTTTATGGTTTATGTAATCAAGGTTTCCTTTATTTCAATAGTTTTTAATACATAAAATTCCTCCTTTTGACGGAAACGTTTCTTATAATTATTGAGAATCGTGAATCCAACTTTTAGAATTCTTCAAGCCATTATTTCCTCTAGCAGTCAATATGATACTTAGAATTATATTAATGACAGCAAAGTCAGCAGAAGGTTTATTTTACTTTATATTAAATTACTGTTAGACATGACACCCACGTCTAAAGGTATCTCTTCCCATTTCCGTCATGTGTTTCGGCTTAAGCAGAACAAAGCTCTGACACCACTCTACTTACTTTCTGCAAGATCCTAAGTCCACAGCCAAAGGAAAAATCCATAGGAATTTTGTCAGGAATACAAGAAAAGGCTGTTGAATAGAGCATGTAAGTAAATAAAGTTTTTCTATGATCTTAATAAGGTAATTTACCTACAGGAACACTTTGCTAAGACATGAGAGGTTCGGGAATTCATGCAACTGCAGAACCCTGTCCTTCCTGTCATCTGTAGATTCTGTTTTCGTAAGGTGGTGAGACTTAATAAGAGTCTCAGATTCTAAAGCTCCACGGTTTTTAGTGAGGAGTAAGTTCCGGATTGTTTTAAGATATAAAAATAAACACCTCTGCCCCCACATTCTGGTGAACATTTTTTCCTTCTTGCTAATGATTATAGATTGTTCATCTAGAATATGGTTACATAAAATATAATTAGGACAATACTGACGAGATCAGATTAAAATAAAATTACTTCTAACGCAATGGGTGCAGCTGCTTGGTTACATTCCCACTCTACCCACTCATCTTGCACTTGAACTATGTTCTGTCTCTAGTGATGATACTAGCAGCAGGGACATACCAATACAACTAAAATGGAGCCACAGCTCACACTTCTGTTAGGTTTAGTACAAAGCTAAACAGAGTCACCAACTAGGGCTTCATCATTCACCTTGCAATTATTTTTTATTATTTTTTTTAAGCATCACCTTTTAGGATTGCAGGATTCTCAGCTTTCCTTTAATTAAAATGAAGAGGTTTTCAGCAACTAACTTTCCAGGTATAAGCTGGAAAAATCTGAAACCTCAAGAATCAAAAATGAAAAACCAAACGAACACATGGGATGAAAAAAAAAAGCTTAGGATTGAAGTCCTTATCATGATTTTTGGTTGACTCACGGGCACTGAACCTGTGAAACTGGCTTCACTGAATGCTCTGTACTAGCAATTCAAGATGACACGCATCAGTTAAAAGTAATTTTTGGAATCTGAAGGGCCAGCAGTTTAAAAGCTGGTGCTACAAATAAGCCACAACAATATCCATAAAGCAAAAAAAAAAAAAAAGCACTGAACTTTTAAAAAAATGTTTGGACAACCTGATTGCATCCAAAAATTCACAAGGTCTACATGCAAGATTTCTGCACCACCACAATCTAATCATGTGCTATTCTTGGATTTTTCGTTCCAGAACAAGTCATTCCTCTGTGCTGCATTAGAATGAAGCTGAGCTTTCAGCAAGCTATAGTGTGGTTTAGTTTTACTAGTGCAATGCATCAACCCTAGAGTTGGCATCCTAATGAGGACAAGAACTTTGCTTTCATACAAAGAGGACTACTTCCCCCTCCAGTCTGTTCAAAATATTGTTCACTACTTCAAGCACACCACAGCTACAGACCCTACTTTTCCTCACAGTAACTAACAAGAATGATACAAAGTCAGCATGCTCAACATTTGGTGACTTGATTCCACATCACCGTAACTATTCTTGATTATTTACAAGAATCACCACCTCTCACTTACTATCACTCCCTGCCTTCAGCCTGCTGTTTGCCCTTGTACTTTGAAGAACTGCTAACAAAATCCCAGTGAACTGCCCTGCATCTGTCTCATGTCGTTTCTCAGAGCTTGGCTCTGCCATGGGGTATACCTGGCCTGTGACTGCTTACACTAGGCTGTCAGCGACGAGCTGTAAATATTTCTTAAATGTACAATATGACTGTCTCATTTCACCCCAAAGCTCTTGTCTGCTTGTTCCAGCATTGGTATTTGTGATTTTAAATCCCCAGACAGGGGCTAGCCTGGAGGGAACTTATTTTAGAAGGACCTTAGTACAATGCGTTCACCCAAGCGTATCACAGCTAAGTATCACCTTGGCGAAAAAAGAGCAGTAGTAGCAGGTTAGTATGTTTCTTACTGCAACAGAAGTTACTCCGTATAGCAGCTATCTCATCTCTGGGTACAGCTAGACGAGTACTGTAAGAAAACAGATTCATCAGAATAAAAGCATTCCAGGTTCTTTCACGGGCACTGCTCACAGGAAAAGCTCTTCTGCTTCAGGGTGGCAGATCCTAGCAAGACAGATGACAAGCACAGATGAACCCCATGATTATGACACATACCTGAAATACAAGAGCTCTTCTGGGATGGAAACTGGAGGGTGGTCATCGTGTTATGTAAAAAACTTCCAGTAATCCGCTACGTTTTGGCAGGGCATGGGGGAAAAAAAATTACATAACAAAAGCTTTCGTTTTGTTTTTCAGGAGAAAACTCTCCCCATTTCTATGCTAAAGTTTGCATTAAAAATGAGGAGGGAGAATTGAAATCGTGGAGGAGGAGGGAGAAAAGTCACCTTTTCCACAGAGTTGACAACAATGTATCAAGTATTTGCCATACCAAGGGATCATCCGCTCTGCCTTGGGTCTTGGCGTCTTCCTTGTCTCAACGGCTGTGCTACTTATTTCTGCCAGCATATTAATGACAACACCGAGTGCATAACGCTGGGAATTTAGATGCAACAAAATAAGCTGGTCAGTGCCCCAGGGTTTTTGAGAAGGGACAAGCATCTTGACAGAACTACAGAGCAGTTAAGTCACAAGGAAAACAAGAATATTTTATGTTGTTTCTATTTCAGCCTGGGCAGGGCTAGATTACAGCAAGTCTTGACAACCCTCCTTGTTCAAACACAGGTCTATTCGCTTTAATTAAAAAGTAAGCT
>NW_010433881.1:0-2352 GCF_000710305.1 Buceros rhinoceros silvestris | reverse complement strand
AAGAGTTAAAACTATTAGACTGTTGACTAAGGATGAATCCATGTCCTTATTTCTCTCTTTACTGCTCTCCTGTACTCCCATCCTGCACATATATTTCTATTAAATACTTCACATTTAGACTGAGGAACAGGCACTAAGGGTCTTAGTCCCTTCTCTCCATTTGCAGGACTGCTGTAACAGAAAAAGCAATGTCCTCTGCTAATACCCAACTATGGGAATTCAGCAGGCAGCCTCTAAGCCACTAATCTGAACATAATCCAGCCCTACCTTTGAGCAACACCACGAAGGCAAAGTAGGAGTATTCATCCTCACTGATACATGGGCACTGATTTGAGTATCAGCTGGGAAATTATGCAGGTTCCTAAAAGCACCATTTCCTGGATAGCAGCAAACCCATACATATGAAGATTGTGAGATTGTTGTGCAATTTAAGTTACTTTATTCAATAATAGTCTGATAGCTACAACAGTAAATTAGAAAGAGAAAAGAAAAAAAAAAAAAAACCCTCCCCCCAAAACCCTAAAATCGCATTTCTCCACATTTTGGGAAACAAGCTGAAGAAAACATTCTACACTGTAGAAGACAGCTGTAACTGCTGATATCCATGCTTTGACATTGAAACTGAGCAACTGCAAGAATGCAACGTACAGTCCTAAAGCCTCAACCAAAAGAGGCTTAATAGTAATAACATGGATATATCACCTCTGGGAAGACGTTACCGTATTAAAGATTCTGGGATACCAATCTGGTATAATCAGCAACATACTGGGTTCCTATGAAAGATGTGGCATTTCCTCCTTAAGGACAGCTTTTAGAGAACATTGAAAAACAGTGTTTTAAACTGATTACTTACAGTACTCCTTTGCTTGCAGGAAAGCACAATAATTGTATTTCAATAAAAACTGAATACATAATCAGTTTTTTGACTGTGTTTGATTAGTTGCATAACTTTGGCAAGATTATCACAGTGTGATCCAGTTAAGCTTTCAGGATTATATGAACACCAGCACCAAATTAATCTTGGAACCAGACAACTGAGATATTTATGCACTCTCATACACCTCTGACCACTTCTGCAGTCTCTCCCAGTCCCGCCACTTCAGTTAGCATTTGATAGTTAGTGAAGTATTTTATGCCATTGGAAAGCGACACAATCTGGACAGATTCCTGGCTTCTCCCTCCTCACAAGAATAGCATGCCACCTTGCCGAACCCCCGAGGATGCAAACTCGGATTATTCTACATAAAGTCTCCCTCTGTGGCATCTGAAATAAAAACCTTTCCCCCAGAACTGTGACTGTTTTGATAGTGAATTCCATGCTGAGTTGTACAACTGGTTACTCAGTTCATTGGCTGACTTTAAGAATTGCATTTAAACATTACTCTACATTAGAGGCATTTAAAAAAGATATTTATACCTGGTATTGGTACTCTTTCAAGTACTCTTTTAGTCTTGTTGGTAATGGCAGCTCCCAGATCTGATTTGTACATTTGTTTATAGTTATTCTGCAGCGGTGTTGCAGAGATGGAGCGGATGTATAGAGAGGTTTGTTCAAGTAAAGATGAACTGTTCCATTTGAAGGTGTCTCAGTTCTGTCCTTGCACATAAGAACATAGTACTCAATTAAATGCACAACACTGTTAAATTGTTTAAGTCTTGATCTAACGCAAGTGATAGAGTCCAGTCTAAACTTGCCATCTTGATATTCTATACGTAGATTGGTTGGTCCTGCTGATGTTTTTACTGAAATAGTCAGTAGATACTCTGAATGTGAACTATCCCTAACCAAGAAAGTCCCTTCGGGAGCATCCTGTAATCTCTCTTTGGCTTCAGCAACAGTCATATTGCCCCAGTACCACCCTGTAAAAAGAGAAGGAAGTTTTTTGTTTATTCCTGTTTGTTTGTTTAAAAAGCTGCTCTTTGGCTGATATATTTGTAAATAACCCATTTCCTTTGTTGTCTGAAAGCTAAGTTCTTCAGGCATTGTAAATTTTTATTTGCTATTTAAATTCTTTTGTTTTATAATACATGTCATGTTGTCACAGCCTTCCAGGTCACTGATTTATTTTCATATCTACGAGTACACACCTATAAACTTTCCTGCAGAGTCCTGTAAGGTTAACGCCGAAGCCGCCGACCCTACGGGCCGCCCCGTAACGTAGCAGGAACGCGTCCTGCGTCCCCGCGCCGAGTGCGCGCCGGGGCGAGCGCTGTGCCCGCACTGTGCGCTCGGACAGACCGCAAACAGCCCGCTTTTGGTAACTAGGTAGGCTGTTGACGACATGAGCTTCGTCTAGAATCAGAAGCAGAGAGGGGTAAGAAAACAACTTCGGCGGTGAGGTTGCGGTCCTA
>NW_010433880.1:6534-16547 GCF_000710305.1 Buceros rhinoceros silvestris | reverse complement strand
ACCAGATGATTCTGTGATTCTGTGAAATAAAATGTACGTGGGCCAAATCAGGCAGTGCTGAATTAAACAGGGAATCGGTAAAAGGTCAGTCCTCTGGTTCAGAAAGCAGTCAGCAGTGTTCTTTCTCTGTTTTGTTTCAGATGTCCAAGTTCAGCTGGTGAATCCCCCACACAAGAAAAACCTCACCTGCTCTCTGTGTCTGAGGAGTATGAAGTAGATGGCCTCTCTCAGGATGTTCCTCAAGGAACATCCCCAAAATCTTTCAATGGCTGTTTTGGCATGATGGCCCTGTTAGGGCCTTTCCCAATGCTGACGCACAGACCATGACACATCTTTTACTCTTATCTGAGACTTTTTTTTTCCATTCATAATCCTGTGTATAGATTGTACCTTTTTCCTTGTCTTGGTTTTCTGTTTATTTACTCCATTAACTTATTTGGTTTGGAATAAATTCTGTATTGTAATATTTGAGTTTCATCTGTTTTCCTGCAGCTTTTCTCTCAAGAGCAACACTTACTGTATCCTGACAACACCAGATTGCTCATCTATGTCCACTTTGAAATTAACATTCTGCATTTTTTAAAATTGATGGCCCATTCACTTTTTATGGCAATGTTGTTCAATCCTTCCAATATGTTACTAATGCTGTTACCAGCTCAGCTCATGCTGTTTATGCTCTGCTAATGTTTGCCTTTGCTTGTGAAATCATGGGGTCTTCTTTATTGTTTTATGTTGAAGTGATGGGCATATTCTTGGTTTGTGAGTCTGACGTACAATTTAATGATCTGTGCAGCTTTTGTCTTCTTTTGACTCCAGTGCTAACTCATGCAAGCCCTTCTGCTTCTCTCTCTATATATCTTTCTCTTATTTTGGGGGGGTTTGTTATGTTTGTCATGCTGTAGGTTGCTCTGTACATCACAAGTTTCATGTCTGTTGAATGATGCTTGACTGGGCAATTTATTATT
This sequence comes from Buceros rhinoceros silvestris, assembly GCF_000710305.1. NCBI lineage: Eukaryota > Metazoa > Chordata > Aves > Bucerotiformes > Bucerotidae > Buceros > Buceros rhinoceros. The sequence continues at coordinate 15,582 of NW_010433880.1, read as the reverse complement.
TCCTTAAATAGCAATTCTGGGTCTAGTTCTTTAACATTTTTTCCCACACTCCGTTTTTTTATCTGTTCTAGATTGACTTTAAAAATTAGAATTTTATCTTTCCAGTCTTTATTGGAGGCTCCTTCTGCCTTCACTTATTCTTCATAATGTTTATTTAAATAAATAAATTTATTGTTGTCCTTCGTGTTTCCAGAACTTTTCAGCTGTTAACAGATTTTCAGAGTATTTTCTTAGCTTCATGTGCTTCCTGATAACTTATTCGGTAATTGTTCAAAAGCAGATGCCTGCTTTGCTGGCTGTCTTAGACAGTATTTGAGTAGGAGTGCAGAACATGGTGCATGGTGAAATGAATAGGGTAATAAGGCCTTAGTGGTGGAAGCGCTTCGAGTCTGCCCAGGCAAGGAAACATGGGAGCCTGCTTGAGTCAGAGGGTACAGCTCAGTGGTAACTGAAATAGAATCATTGAGGATGGAAGATAGCTTTAGAGCTAATCTAGTTCAGTGCTTGGCCAAAAGCAGGGCCAGCTTCAAATTTAGGCTTAGAGCCTTGTCCAGTTGTCGTGGTCTGAATCTCTGGGCACCCAGTGACAGTGCTTGCCCATGTTAGCCACTTCAGCTGCAGTCATGTCTCTGGTTTGAGCATTCGTGTGACCACACTGAGAGTCAGGATGCCAATTTGGCTAAAAATCAACCACTGAGTGACTTCAGGAGAAATACTGACAGCATCAGTATTAACAACATCTTTTCTTGGCTCTTCCTGAAGGAAGTGAGGTGGTGAGATGCAGGAAAAAAGCAACCTGTTTGCAAATGCAAATGCAAACCCTGTTCCATCTTCTCCTATATTATAGGAAACTTCCTGCATTTAAGCATGTGAGAAATTCCATCAATGGAAATTGTGCTTTGGAAGCGTGGACAACACATCCGAAGCTACTGATTTCTGTTTACTTCCCAAAACAACCCCCAAAACAAAAATAAAAAACATGTAAGTACATTTCTCAACAATGTCTCAAATTTAGGCTCCACACAAAAACATGCTCTAATTTTCTCAAATCTCATTGAAAGCTATTTTTCAAATCAAATTCTAAGTCAAGACCTGTTGTGAAAAAATGTAGGTAAAATCCAAACCTTCTTGTTTTACTAAACAAACAAAAGCCTTAAAAAAAGGCTCTGTCCCAGATCTTGCTCAGGATTTCCACAGCTTTTCCATTAAGCTCAAGGAGAGCCAAAGTATTCACTCTGGTTTATTCTTTGTTGTAGAAAAACCTTTAGTTTAGCGTCTAGGAGGTTGGAACTCGCAACAGAGAGCTGTCAGATTTGCTTTGCTTCTACATGCAAATCTGCTAACTCTCACAGCTGTTCAGTGCTTTATACTGTTTATAAATAACCTTAAAATGATTTCTGCTGCACTTCATCAGGTTTTTGAAGCATATAACATGATAATAGGACAATCAAACATCATAGAGAGCAAATTTTGGTGATAGTACTTTAAATTCAACAGCCAGCTCTAGTTCAGAGATCTTGCATTTGTTATTTAAATCCTTGTTTTTTGCATCTCAACAGGGCAGTGTAGTTCAAGGGAAATGGGGATGGGAGTGGAGCTGGAGGAGTGTGTGGCAAAAGGGGAAGCTTTTTGTACGGTAAAGCTAAAAAGGATAGTATTCTATAGATGCAAAAAAAGAAATGGAGACTGAACGCTGGGTTTTTTTCTGTTATCTGTCATTCTCTGAATGTTTTTTCTATGGTTTCTTTGTCCTCTCCTTCCCAAGCTTCTAAGTGAGTGAAGCATCAGCTCAGAAGATTTTTGAGTTTTCTTTTCGCGATTTGTATATTACAGTGGAGCTGAAGATAAGCTTAATAAATTGGGCTATCTTAATAGCATCAGCTATTATAATTGCCATTCTCATGTAAGTAACCAGTATTTTTTATGTACTGCATGCATTTTTCATTTGAACTTTTTCCTCAGCATAAAATACTGCTTAAAAACCTTAGATTTGTGCAAATACAGGCAATACATATTTTTAAATCCTCCTGCCTGCTCCAGTCTGCCTTCTGTTATTCCCCCACTGTATACTGGAAGAAGTCTAAAGGATATGGACTAGTAGATGTAAAAGATCTTTTTCCAAAGATTTAAACTAGTTTATTCAGTTGTATGTTTCATAATCTGATTTGATCTCCAATCCTTCCTCTAAAGATCAAAGAAAAATAGTTCCCTCTTATCACTTTAGTTCATCCAGTATACCATACTATGCAATGCCACCCAGCATCATTGGCACTTTTTTAAAGTCTTAAAGATGTTTGGTAAATTTAACTGTGTTTTAATTCAGCCTGTTTTTCCAACTCAACTTTCCTTCTATTTGCCATCAAAATACAGGAAGTTTTAACATCTGTTGTAAACTGGTTCCCTGGAAGAAGAGGCCTCTTTGTACTGTCATAGAACAATTGGCATCTTACATAGATTAGTTCAAACCATAAATGTAAATAAATGCCTGCTTGCAAATCAGTACAGTAAAATAGATGTTTTTATTTCAAACTTGCGAAATACTATATTGTTGAAAGTAATCATATGGTAAAAAACCCCTCAGGTTTCGATTCACAGTCATGACTTCAATAAGATTAAAAATATCAATGACATTGGAAATGCAGCCCAAAATGAAATTAAAACTAGATGCCTATTTTAATGAGAGAAAAATATATTTTGAAAATATAAGACACAACACAGATCTTATTAAAGAAAGACCCTTCAAATGGCCATCAATTTAGACTCAAGAAGTTACTTCAACTCTTCACTTTGGAAGCTGGCAAACTTTGGGATTGAGTATCTTGGAGGCAATAAAAGTTAAAAGCTACAAAAATAATATATTAACTGCTACAAACCATGAAAATTACCAATGTGAAGCATCTGTAAAAAACATCCACACCATCGTAGAGCAAGGATTGCAGGAGTGATTGATACTGCGAGTCAGCTCTTCTTTCAGTCGAGAATGAGTGCATCATTCAGCAGATACCCTGACAATGTCTGTACTCGTGTAATGAGATTTCTGACAATTTTCACATTGCTTTTCAGTGTGCACATAATATTTCAAATTAATAATCTAAAATTCATTCAATGCTGATGACCCTTCCACTGAAGCTGTGGATTTTTATCCCTGTTACTGATCAGTGATATTCCATGATAATGAGTGAATTATTTTGTCAGCTAATCATATTTTGTACCATATACTGATTATTCAAACTGAAAATATCTTGAATAAGATGGTATGCTTACCACCACAAATTTCAAGATACAACAGTAAACAATAAAGTGAAATCAAATTCACAAAGGAAGTTTAACATAGTTTTTGATCACTTGTTGAAAAAGTTGGGTCATGCTGGTGAGAGAAATAACCTGTGAAAGTGCCGCATTACTTCCAGTATCTTAAATACGCTTTGTTAAGCTAGAGAGTAAGTTTATTGTCAATGATCAACCATCTTAAAACTCTCAAGGTTCTGCTAAACACAGACCAGAGCCAAACAATGTTGCTTTTGTATTTTGGCATTGAGTTAGCAAAAGTACTGCCTCTGACTCAGTGTATGAAATTTGAGTGCCATTTAAACTGTCTGAACACTGAGCATGCATTTTTAAAAACTAAGTAGGTGTTCAATAATAAATCCTGGTTTGTTTTTGTTATATATACCACCTAATGTATAATGAATGCTTTAAGGAATGTTCTCTAGAGAGTCTACTAAGTGGGGGTGCATTCTGTAAAAAGGGCTTAATCTGAAATATGTACTGGCTTGGACTGTGTGCAGCTGTGCTAAGCTTCTTGAGACTGTAGATTTTGCTATCTGTAGGAGCAAAACTTTTAAAAATACATAAAGCGTAAAATTTAAATTGTCTTTAAAAATAAACAAAATCATGAACAAACACAGCTGTGTTTGCATATGTATTCTTTGTCGATGACTCTCCCCATAGGTTTGTGCCTGTCTTCACTCCCATAAGAAGGGAGGACGAGGACATAGTTTCAAAGAAATTATTTTATTTGCTTGTTTAAAACACATTAACACTTCCACTACTTATGGCAAATTAAGACTTTCTGTCTTTGTCAACCCCAGCCAAAAACGTGACCTAGCTGAAAAAGTTTAAAATAAGTAGAATTACCTTAAGGGAAGCTAGCAGGTCTAATGATGGTGGAAGTATTGTACTGGCATGTCTCTAAAACTGCTTGGATAGTTCCTAAATGTTTACATTAGAGCAAACATATTAGTATATTAATTGCTAATTATGTTTTGAGTCTGCTCAGGGGTGTTCAAGGTGTATTTCATTAAGACATTAACAGATAATTGCTGCTATCTTAATATAACCATTACCTGGTAAGTGAGGGTGAAGAGCAGTGGACTAGACTGGTAATGTAATTCTTGCTCGGGAAGTTCTGTATGAATGTGGATGGCTCCGTTAATCTTCTTTTCACAATTTGGCTACTTAATCTCCAATTCACTTTCTCAGTGAAATGTTTATTCTACCATTTCCTGATACTAGTAGTAAATGTTATATGAATGAATGTGAAGAAAATATGTGAAAGGGATGGAAATATAACAAGTATCGGAAGGCTTTATAGCAGTTAGGAGCTTTTGCAGACAAAACCGAGGCTTAAAAAACAAAAATTGCATATGAGGAGCTTTCACATCTTGAGGTATTTGGGTACCAGCTAGAATTCAAACCTGGCTTGGGTCACAAGTTAAAATGAGTTTGCACGCTTGTCTCCAGGGTATGTTTATCTATACTCCAATGCCACCTTGTAGTTTGGCATGGTAGTAGTGTGAAAAAGCTTTCTCAGTGGCTGCCTGCCCTGTATGTCCTTCACTTGCCATGAAATCAGTTTTGAGTAAATCAGTTGCATTCATCATCAGGATGAAATATTAAATAAAAATATAATTTAAAAAAAAAAAAGTTGCCTGAAGAGGAATTGTAGCTTTTTGTTCAGAGTCTTTTAATTATTTAAATACAGAGGTGATGTTATTTTCTTCTTTTTTTTTTTTTTAATCTTTATTAAGCACATAACTTGGAAAATCACGTAAGGAACAGTAAAACAAAGGAAGCATTTTATATAGTCATTGTATCTTGTCTTACTTTTGTACATTAAATCTCCTTCAAAAAGTCATGTAAAATTAGGAAGTAGCAATCAGATTGCTCCTGAGAGTAGACTTTTATTTCAGAATATAATGCAAGCCTAACTGGTTTCATAGATTTCTTTCCATACCTTGTACAGATATTTGAAAGGCATAATTTAAAATGTCTCTTCAACTAACTCTACAGCACTTTGTAGGCTCTGTTCAAATGTTGCTTAGGTTGTTATCATTGCCACCCTAATGAATGTCGGACGCAAAGTAACATGACAGAAAAAAACAGCAGCTGGTGCTATATTATGTAGAAGTAGCTTCTGTGGCTGGAGTATGTCCCACCTCCAAAGTTCAGGATAGGGACAGATTCTTACACTTTCTCTGAGTGAGGTATCTACCTCTGATCACATTGTAATTGCCTCGGACCAGAAAACTGCTTTCCTTCCCCAAACCGAGTGGGACAGATCCTGGATACCTTGCCTGGAGAGATTCAGGCATGCTGACCTGCCTGCGACACGCTTATAAAATCTGCATAATTCAGTAGCTCACTCCCCATTCTTCATCATTTTTCTGCTGCTGGCTCCAGACTTCCTCTCAGAGGTGCCCATTTCTTCCTTGCCTGTGAAGCAGCTGTTACCTCCCTGATTAGAAGGGCCAGAAAACAGCAGATGCAGCCAGGAGCTGGTCAGCCAAGGAAGAGACAAGGCAATTAGAAGTGCAGTAGAACAGAATACCTATAGTGAAGTTCCTACATAACAAATTTCCATCATCCTGAATCCTTCCACAGCCTAAGCCTGTGCATGTCTCATAGATTGCAAGTATAATAATCTTTTTTTTCCAGATTATCCAGCCTTTCCTCATTACCTATGATTTCAAACAACTCTGTTTTTCATCAGTGTCTCCATGCTGTTGCATTGCAGAAGATGTACCTTATCTTGCAGCCTAGAGTACAGCTGTTTTACATTCTAATGAGCGTTGGGTGTTTTTCACTTATCTTGAGTGAATGAAAGTAGAAGAATGGGGGCAGGGGATGTGGGACATGTCAGTTTCCAAAAGATTAAGTTCATCACCACTTTTTAATTTGTCCTTATTACTACTGGGGAATCATTGCCTGGGAATACTTTCTAAAGCTATTGTTCTTTCTTTCCTAGATGTTACTTGCCATAGAGTAAATCCTTATGTATTAAAGGAGACAGGGTTTTTTGTTGGTTTTTTTTAAATTTTTCTTACTGTTATTTGTTTTAGAGTACAGAGGTGGTGTAAGATGGACATTAAACAAACAGCTGTGGGGAACTGAAAGTAGGGGGAAAAAAAAAGACCAAGAAATGAACTATTTAAATCTTTCTAAAAAAGAAAAGAAGCATCAAGGTACAAGTCTTCAAAGGTGAAAAAAGACTTATTAAAGACCTATTTGACTTCAGAAAGTTTAAAATGTGAACATTTTGTAATATAGGCTTTCTGATACTTACTTGGTTGCTTGAAACAGTTGTATTCAAAGCTCCATTCAAAATAACTGTTTTTCTTTGGGTTCATTGATGTCTGAGGTGGGAGTGGTGCATTATTTTGTAAACCTTGAGTTATACAGGGTGGGAAAATTCCCTAGGCATGTTTCATTGCTTCCATTATTTAATGTAACACCGGTTAGGCATAGCAGAGGTGCTTCACACTGTGAAAGAGCTGCAGCAGGCTGCTTGGAGGGCTTTCAAACATAAAGCTGGAAATACACACTGGAGTTCTGGGCTATGGCCTTAAAATCAGAGGTATAGAAGAAGGAGCTGATGATTCTGTCTTTCTGAACTGTCTGGAGGAATTTTTAGCAGGTGTCTGAGTGATGGACATAAAATCCTTATATTAGTCGCTTATAATATCTATTGTCACTAGTGTTACTGACTTGGTCTATGAACGTTGCTTCACCTTTCTAGCCTATTTCCCCACCTGAGAAATAAGGAATAACAATAGTTTAGAAACTTCCAAGAGAACTAAGGCTGAGAGGCCCAGTAGTGCTGCTGAAGGAATTTTAAAACTAATCTGTGTGTTCTTTCCTAAGACATCACAACCCCAAGAGATGTTGCTCCTTCCTCCTCTCTCCATCTTTGTTGTATTATCATGTGCATGTTGGGACTGTTAATTCAGTTTTTCTGAAAAAAGTAAGAAAACTCCACATTCCAAACAGGAATCTAGTTGAATTTATTGCCTAGTTGTTCTGTTTTAGAAAAGCTGTTGAGAGGTCCCCGAAATCCTGGACAAATATAAGCTATCATAGTAGCCTTGACAAAACTGCAGGTAACTTGTGGGACATGTTTGGTGAAACTGTGACATTTGGAACCTGTGTCAAACTTTGGCATTCCACAATGCCACATGATGAGATGCCACAGTGACATGCCATAAGCTAAGGAAGATATTGGAGGTATAGATCCTGTATGCTGCTTTCTATTTATCTTTTCCTTTTGCTTTTGATCAGCATTTACTGCAACTCTGATCTTTCCCAACACCCTCTTCCTCAAGATCACATTAACAATGGTATGTCAGTCCATGATGCAGTGTGGTTGTAGAATTAACACATGTTGTGCTTTGACCTCTGTGTAGGTAGAAAGTGGTTACAAATTGTCCTGTGTATCTACTGACCTGTTCCAGGATCAATGATCCTCCTGAATAAAATGATAAAGTTGTAAACATTAAAACAGTGGTTGTTATATTCTCCACTGGAGAAAAAGCTGACTTCTCTTATTGCTCAAGTCAATAGTGAAAATGTTTGGGGAAAAATAGAATTATTACATTTATATATTCAGTCTAGTCTTCCCTGGCTACAATTGCTTTTTTTATTCTCAGAATCAGTTGCTGAAACCTCTACATCACCACTGCTGTTAATAAAACTTAGTCCTCACTTTAGTGGGCAGTGAATAGGTTTTTAATTTTGATTCTGTTAATATCTAAAAAAATTAATTTTCTCTCCTGTAATTTGGAGTTAAATATGTGATGATGTTCAAATCTCAAATAGTTTATGTACATCCTTTTGTCCCAGAGAAGTTCCCCAAACTTTGATGTGGGAGCTTTTACAGACTTAAGAGGATGCTTATCTCAATGCCTTCCTGGACTTTTCAGAATTGATAGGAAGAATCCTTGGAAGGTCTTTATTTCTTTTTTCCTCTGCCTTGATGTGTTGGGTTTGTGTCTCTCAGGGTTTTGGTAGTGGGGAAGGGGGCTACTGGCATGGCTCCTGTAAGAAGCTTCAAGAAGCTCCCCTGGCTCTGGCCAATGCTGAGCCAGTCAGCACCTCTGCAATAACGTATTTTAGAGGGGAAAGCCTGTTGGGCAAGTCCTTTTGTTTTGGGTGCTCTTTTGTTTTGGAGAGGAGTGGGACATGGAAGACACAACCATGCAGACACCCGGGTCAGTGAGGTAGGAGAGAGGGAGGCATGCTGAAGCAGCCCTTCTCCTTTGGCCCACAGTGTGATGGCAGGCTGAGCCCTTGCAGCTCTCAGAGATCAATGGTGGGACAGAGCTCCATTTATGGCCCATGGAGGACCCCATGTCGGAGCAGAGGACTGTTCCTGAAGAAGTCCGTGACTCCGAGGGAAGCCTACAATGGAGTAATCCATTGTTCGGAGGATTGCAGTCCGTGGAAGGGACCCACACTGGTGGGAGAAGTCTGTGGAGGACTGTCTCCTGTGGGAGGGATGTCACATTGCCACAGAGGAGGACTGTGAGTTTTTCTCCTGAAGAGGAAGGAGTTGCAGAAACAACATGGAACAAACTGGGACTGACCACAAACCCCATTCCCCATCCCACTCGGCACTGGTGGGGAGGAAGTAACAGAGCTAGGCCTGTGAAGAAGGGAATTGATGGTGGTTTTGTTTAAATTAAATTGATTTTGTTTCCCCAAGTCGAGTCTGTCTTTTGCCCATGACCATAATTGGTGAGTGAGCCCTCCCTGTCCTTTGTCTCCAAGTCG
>NW_010433880.1:0-6470 GCF_000710305.1 Buceros rhinoceros silvestris | reverse complement strand
TTAAATTGATTTTGTTGCCCCAAGTCGAGTCTGTCTTTTGCCCATGACCATAATTGGTGAGTGAGCCCTCCCTGTCCTTTGTCTCCAAGTCGTGCTCATGGTTAGGCTGCAGCAGCCTGAATGAGCCAGATGGAAGCGCCAGATGCACATCCTTCTCCTCTCAGAGCCAGAAGAGGTGACACTTATAACAGGGACATCCTCAATCTTTGCAGGTTAGATGCTATCCTGGTCCTCAGTAGTTCAGGACATCCAGCAACGTAATTCAGTAGCGTAATACCTCTCTCTCTTCACTCTTCAGATTGTGACACAAAATCAATGAGAGGATTGATTGCAAAGGTAGTGCTGTTAAAAGTTACTTTTGTTTATTTTAGTTCTCATTAAGAGAAAGAGGTGCCCATGAGCATTCTTACTGGCTTAATGAACTGCTGAAAAGTTTCAACCACCATGACACTAAAAACACTAAAATTACTTCTTCATGATGATAGGAAAAAAATAATTCTTAACAGCATGCTGCTACAATAACTGCCTGCTTCTTCAGATTACAATACAGACGTTTTCCCAAAAATGGCATCAGCTGTGTATGAGAAAAAGAGAAACCCAAGACAGCCTAACAAAATAACTTTCCTGTACTTACCAAATTTCTGCTTTCTTGTCTATTTTTAATAGACACTATTGCAATAGATCAGCCAAAGGCATCACAGGAAGACACAAAGAACTGAAGGAATTTTCAGGTACCCATATTAGACTATGATACAGGTTTTAGACTCTTTCACGGGCACCCCCTTGCCATGGGGAAAGAGCTTGTGTGCCTTTGTGAGGTTGAGAGCTGTGCTGGTGGTGGCATGTGCCTCCAGTAGGGTTTCCCAAGCCAGACAGGTCTCATCTGAAAGGTCAGACAAAGTGTGTCCACGGGCGGGATGGGTTCACTAGCCTTCGGGCAACCATCCTAGGAGAAGGACAGCTCTGACTCCAAACCCGGGCAGATGGAGCTTGTTTAGCCTTGTAAGGCATCCATCATCTAAGAGAAGGATACTCTAACCAAACCTACGACCTGAGGACTTCGCTGTCACTGTCCAAGCTCGCTAGGCCCTGGCAGATGAACCTCAGGTGTAAAGGGTGGAGCCAGTTCCGCGCACACTGCGCCTCACCTAAAAAATCCACCGCACAGGCCCGAAGGGTGCACTCATTGCTTGCAGTGAGCGTGGGAAAAGCCCTTCCCAGATCTTCGTTCGTGAAGCCAAGCCATGATGACAGGTTTTAGATGTGTGCATTAGGGTGACATGACTATTGCCCTGCTCTCCTCTGACTAGGTGTTGCTTGAAGGTAATCATGGGTGATTAGCTCATTTATACTAAATCAGATTAATCCCATCCTATACCATCATTAAGTTTCTTGCAATCAATATCCCATTGAAAGGGGTGCAATTTTGCTGCTATTGTTTTAGTTTATTTGAAGATTTTTTTGTAAAAGAGGAAAAAAATTATCTTTTTACCAGGAATAATATTTCCCTAAGGTAGGTGAGGGTTCCTTGGTCATCTTGAAATGCTCATACTGTATTTATATATACTACAGAATAGTCAACAAAATAAATTAATGTTCTAAAAGTTCGTGATTCTAAATGGAAAGCATACAATTCTGCAACTGCAAATCAATGCACAGATCATTTCTATATATCTGATTTACAAGTACAGGTTTTATTAAGACAGCAAACTACCTAATAAATATTCTGTTAGCTGTGCAAGATATTGGTACTAAACCAGAAAACTTGATAACTGCTCTGTGAATCTGCTTTGATCACATTAGGAGATGCATTTGACAGGTGTGCTTTCACACCTAAAATGAAAAATAGTAATTGAAATGGAATTCTCTTCCTTTATGCCTTTGGCATCATAGATACAAATGACACCACGATACGTGGTTGTCCATTCAAAATAGTATTGCAAACAATTTCTAAATCTTCAGTGATAACTTTTTCACTATCTTTGAAATTTTATGATGTGCTGACAATAATTATCAGATCAGAGTCACGAATCCCACGCATCAGTCCTCTATCACATCTGCTTGTCTCAGTGAAAGGTAGAAAGGGAATTAATCTGGAACTCCTAGTTAATTTTTTCTTTAATTTTTTGACTGCTACCACCTACCCTTAAAATAACCCACCTGAAATAAATTATGAGATCTATACATCATCACTTTTATGATCTTCATTTATTTTAAATATGCCTGAAACAAAAGCTGTACACACGCACCACAGTAAGATGCATGTGTTAAAAGATGTATGTCTTTGGTCAAACTTTGTAAAGCTGTTTCTAACACAAGCAACTGGTGACAATTAAAAGTGTAAAGCAAATAGTGAAGAAAACATTTCCTCTGATGGCTTGTTTGAATATTAGACCAGAAGTCTTGTGAATCCAGTTTAGCAAACTTCAAAGAAAAGTATGAAATCTGAAAAAAAGAATGAAAGTTCTGAACCTTGGGTGGTACAAATCATCGGTAAGTATCATGGTGTTTGATATCCAGTGGTCTAGCTCTGTTGATTTTTTTTGGCAGCTGAATTATTTTTACACTCTTTTTTTTTTTACTATTTCTTATAAGTAAGTTCTCTGTAGTTTGCGTGGGTGTAGAAGAAACAGGTTAGTGAATTTTTTTCTTCCATTAAGAGGTAGCATAATCTCTCTGATTCTTTTTACTCATGGAGGCTTCTGTTCACAGCAGATTTTAATAACGCTTTTGAAGCCTCTGACTTCCACGTTCTACAAAGTTTAGTCAATTTTTTATTTCATGCCATCATGCTTAATCTTTTTACTGCTAAAAATTGTTGCACTTTAGTAATGGGCATGTCAGTCTTCATCACACCAATACATATTAGCTCTCATCTCCCATGCTCGTGATTGACTTATCACAGTTTCTTCTTTTTTTCTTATAAGCAATCTGCCTTTTCCACTTTTTATCATGTAGGAAACCATCTGGCTGTTTTTATCTTGAGTTTAATCACTGGATGGGATAACTGGCAGGTAAAGATATCTCAGATTTTCATTTGATTATACTGCATTTTAGAGGACTGAAATACTAAAGCTAATGGTTGTTATTCTCCATAGAAATGTACCCATATAAGAAAGAGAAAGTGGGCTGAAACCTAGATAGAGCAACGTTTAGTGCTTGGAAATGCATCGAGAAATGTAAAACAATTTTGCAATACGATAAACTATGGATTGCCCTGCTATTTTCCCAACATTCATCTAAAAAAAGTAAAAATCCAATGGTTCATACAAAAAGTTTTGTTATTTTCTCATTAAGTGGGAAATGTTTAGTGCTCCTCACGTATTTTTCTTCCTTGACATACTAAATATTTCTTCTTCTTTAAAGCCTGATTTTGTATAGAGAAGAAACTTACATTCACACTGCCAGCCAAATTCAGATGCCAAAGCATTTAGTGTCATTTTCAATACTTTAACTTCTTTTGGCTTCTAGCTGCCACTCCAAAAGGGAATGAAGTCCAATAGGTCCTGGGTCACATCTGCTAGTCCTGCATGAGTATTGCAGGTGCTTCAGCGTGTAAACATGGCACTAGACCCGGTATTTAAATAGCTGATTCCCCTGCTGCCTATTCACTCACCTGTCAGTTCTTGCCTAATAACTCTGAAGTCTATTTCTTTTCCAACAATATTTCAGAGTGATGAAAACCTGAGTTACCACCTTTTGTATGACTTCTGTGAAAACTGTCATCCAAGTAGAAGAGAGTCTCTCTCATCAAGGGAGAGCAACCTTGAGGGGCAGCTTCACTCAGCCATGTACACATGGGATGGCACGGCAGCACCTGGGTGCTCCTCATTGGTTTGACCCAATGGACAGTGAGTGGGACCAGGTAGGAGCTGAGGGGATGCTTGAAAGATTTCAGATCAAGTCCTCCTACTGAAGCCAATGGGAGGTCAGCTCAGCTTGGGAAATCCTACTGAATTCAAGGACTATGATTTGTCTGAAGATGAATAAGGTTATTCTTAAAGAAATCTTCCTTGAGATACATAGTTAGAATTGACTTCCTGCATTTTAATTTTCTTTCACTTCGAATGCTGTATGAGAGGGTAACCACAGCACACAGAATATGTGATCTTAAATTGCAGTCTGACCAGAATATGCGCATCCACATTTTCTTCTTTTCAATTGTGTTCATTTTACATATGTACTTCTCATTTCCTTTTATTTCATTTTCTTTTAATGACTTTTCTCTAGCGCATGTTCCTGCTCTCTATTGCTCTTCCTGTATGGAATGCCTGAATTTGCTTGCTGTAAATTACATAACAGTCAGAGGCACCAAAGCATCATTTTGTAAGCTACGTTTCCTGTTTTTTCTGCCCTCTGTTCTGGGTCTGATATCAGTTTACATCAAGCAGCTTCTTGTGAAGTACTCTACCATTTAGTGGTCTTAAGTTTCAGCTAGCACACAACTTTTTACCCCTTGCCAATGGCACAGTTTCAATGTCCACAAGTTTAAACTCAGTGTCACGCTGATGATAATACATTGCATAGTGGAAAACTTGCAATTACACTCCAAACATCAAATATTTCTTATGCAAGAATTTGGAATAATTTCCTGCTGCTGCACCTTTCCTGCAGAGAGAGAGAAAGATATTTTCAACTTGTATTTTCAAATGACTTTAATATCCATCCTGAAACCTATTTTCAACATATAAATTTAAATCTTTGATCCCATTGAAAAATATGCCGTAAATATTGGTCCAAACTACTTGTTATTTGCACACAACACTGGAAAATTCATCAGGGATACCACTTGTTTGGTTCTTTTTTTCACTTTAAATTGACCATGTGTTGTGTTTTATTGACTGCTAGCAAAGCAGAAGAAAATATGCAATAAATATTGGTCCAAATTGCTTGTTGTTTGCACACAACACTGGAAAATTCATCAGGAGACCACTTGTTTGGTCCTTCTTCCACTTTAGATTGACCATGTGTTGTGTTTCATTGACTGCTAGCAAAGCAGAAGATTAATTTTAGGTGTTTGACTGCCAGCTTCCTTAAATTTAAAATTCCTAAATGGCCCTCTTTAAGTTTGTTACAGAAACTAGAAACATTTTAATTGGATGCCTACATTTATTCATTCCTTAGATGATTTATCTCTAGCAATAAAAATACACTATGTCTTAAAAAATATGAGAATTAATACACAAGTAAAATATAACTAATGTCTGTCTTGATACTGAAAATGTTACAGGCAATATAGAGGGACCAGTTTGATCATCCAGCTAAGATTTTGTGCACGCTTCACAGGAATTCAAATGGTTACATGGTGGAATAATTTGGCCTGCGCTTCTTGGATTATTTTTTAAATTATTGCAGACTTTTGTACCGGACAAAGAATGAAGTACTTGTAGATACTTGGACTACATTCATAGGAAAAATTATTGTTTACAAACATGCTGCAAAAATGCACAAAGCTTTGCATTTCCAGCTTTGACATAGCTGGTTTTATGTTTCAGCGTTGAAGTTATTAGCCAAAAAACTTTATGCTAATTAGACAATAAGGCAATAAATTATTTGATTGTGCTTTTTCCGGTGAGTAATGGTGGCATTCTGCCACTAATCCTGTTTACGTATTGCCACACATATCTGCCATTTGGAGCTAGGGCTTTCCATTATTACTCAACAATCCCAGGATACTATCTTTAGCAGCAAAGGTGAAGTAGGAAGTTTAAAAGGACTTTAATGGCATTTTACTCAAAATCTGTTTCTGTGCCAGTGTTTCTAATGTGAAATGAAATGCAATTTTATTTTAATAAAAGTCCTTACTTTTCTTTTTTTCTTTTTTTTCTTTTTTTGCTAGAAAAACATTTTGTGCTAGAAAAGAAAGTTGCTTGGACTGAAACAACTGATATCTGTTGGTTGTCTGACAACTGGCTTGAGGTCAATGAGGCCGTGGTGGAACATTTGAGTTCAGAATGTCAATTAGATGGCTTTTCTCCTGTTACTAAACAATTTTTAGAAAAATAAAACATTTTCTACCACTTTTTATGTCTCTAGTTCCTTCAGTTATTGTGTACTTAACTGGGCTCTCACTGTTCTATAGGATGTGGCCTATGATTTCTTAGGTAAATTTTGGCACAGTCCTCATACATGATTTGTCTCTGTATTCAACAATGCAAGTTCAAGTAATTTTTGAAAAAAAGAAAAAGAGACTAGCTTGCAAGTGCTTTAGTTAAAGAGGATGTTTCTTTTGATGTGCAGGTGTGTCTCCTGATGTGCTGAATGGAGTTCCTGATAATATTTGATGCCGATGCTTTTTGTTTAAATATACACTGTCTATATGAAAAGTAGGTTGGAATGTATTTTCTGACTTTGAAGCCACTTATTACAGCAAGGTCTGAATTTAGTGTTGATGCTGCCTGAATCGGTAGTTGCATTAGATGACCAGCCAGCCTATCATCAGGGGTGTCCTGGGTTCAACATGGAGGAAC
>NW_010433879.1:40579-42745 GCF_000710305.1 Buceros rhinoceros silvestris | reverse complement strand
GCATTTATGTGCTAATCTGGTGTTAAATGAACCCCCTCTATCCCTTTGATAAATATCCATTTCAAAACAACAATAACAATCTTAGCCTCAACTTCTTATGAGATATTAATTTTTTAATAAACTGTTTAGGACTATGAAACATCAGAAGTTTGTTAACAGATGCTTGGTTTCTTTTCACACTGCTTTAAGCCAAAATCCCACCACTGATGGCAGTGGAATTATGGAAAGCAGAATCAAGGAGAAGCAGGACGAGAACTATTCAGCTTTGTTTTTAAAACTCTAACTTTTCTTTGGAAAGGAATTATTAAACAGTTTTTATTACCTCTGTAAGAAAGATCTAGACTTGGGAGTAATTTTCTTTTGGTTGTTTTTTTGTTTTTTGTTTTTTTTTTTTACTGAAGTGGAAATTTTAGATTTACATTGGGTTCATGGTAGCTGAACTTAACCTTTAGAGATTAAGTTACTTTTCCTGTCTTCCCAGTTTGGTATAAATACTTAGGCATTAGGGAAAGTAGCAACTGGTGCAAACAGTTAAACTTTTAGCTATGTAGATCTACACAAGAGAGAGAAAAGAAGAAAAATCACAAACACGTTTATAAGTTGCTGTCTGAAGTCATCTCTCATGTATTGTGAATTGTTTAAGAAAACACTTCTTTGGCAGCATTGAATGAAGGTCATGTTGTTATTTAGACTTTCTACTAGTGGAACAGCAAACGATTCATTAATTCCATTAGCCATCCTTTCTGCACACTGGGAAAAGCACATGTAATTGTCAACTATTCCTACTGTATACTTAAGCTGTCAAGGATCCTGGAAGGCTTCAGTTATCCTCTTTGAAAATATCAAAGGAAGGGGTGGGCTATTTTGTGTCTTGAAAACAGAAATAGTGAAAAAATGTGCCACATAATGTAAGCTAAAAGGTTTCTTTTTAACCTAAAGTGACACTCTAATGCAGAAACACTGGGCAGGTTTCTGACTGGTAAAGCTTCTGGTTGGTATTATCATTTTTTTTTTAAAAAAAGAAGTCTTAAAGTACAGCCTGTCAGCATGCCATTAGTGTTGTCTCTAAACCTGTCTTGTCTGCAGGAGCCATGCCAGGGACTTCTCATTTCCCTTGCTTTCGTGATCCTGAGGCAGTCCATAGGTCTCACCCTGGGTGCTGCTGCATGTGGTGGACAGGCAAGTGTAGCGTGACTGAAGTTAGTGGACATGCTGCAGTCTTGCATGGAAAATAGGCAAAATCAGGGCATGTATTTTTATAGCTTTTCAACATGAAGTTTCTGGTGGGTTAGTAGACAGCAAAAGTGAAAAACATCGGACGGATCTGCAAAATTACTAGCATTTTTTCCTGCTGTTAACGGGGATCACAGCTGAAAACCTAGTCAACTACATTTAGCATGAAAAAGCTGGGATAGGCTCCAGGATTAGTAGCCCAGCCAAAAGTGGATTAGATCGGAAGTGTCTGCCCTCAAAGTGATCACTGATATTAGGAAGTGTTTTGCAGAAAGAGAGTAAACATTTTCCCCGTAGAAGAGACAGTTGTAGAAAAGACAGTGAGGCTCTTTTGTGCAAAAGGCTTTATTTTAGCTGTAGTTCAAAAGTAGGTAAGCAAATCCACCTAAGGTGGACTTTTGTCCACCCTACTGATATGCTTAAACGAAATAGTGTGCTCTCTTCTGCACATCTTAACTTCCCAGACATCCTCAGTGGTGGTTAAAAATCCACTGTCAGTTATTACATAGTTCTGCATATTCCTTTTATTTTGGCGATAATGAATGCAAAGCTGTCTTGTCCTTTGCAATGCTTTGCGCTGTTCAGATAACACACTGAAGAGTGGTTGGACACAAATCACATAACCCTACTGTGCTCTGTTTGAAAGGAAAGTACAAGTTTTAATTCATTATTGGCTAATTTTCTGGTATGCTTTTCCCACAGTTTTGAATGACAGTCCCACACCCCCATACACATTTTGTTTAATGGTGGTGATGAAAATTTGACTTTCACTTAAAAAATGTAATTTTACATTCCAATTGTAAAATAATGAATAGTTTGCTGCTCACTCTTCATTCTGGAAAAGGAAACACATTTTGCATACTTCTCAAGACCTAACTTTGTCACCGTGTGATGATTTTTCTCTAAAACATGAAAAACTGTGGAAAAGGAGGT